>NW_006239411.1:69232-115924 GCF_000226075.1 Solanum tuberosum | reverse complement strand
ACAGACCACGGACCGTGGGTCTGTCCGTGAGTCGGGACTTAGCCAATTTTCTGAGCTGGGTCTGGGAAGGGGTTGCAGTGGTGAACCACGGACCACCAGCACGGGCCGTGGTCTGACCTACGGTCCGTGGATGGTGACCGTAAGTTGCACCTGCAACTTCTCGAAATCTGTATTTTGGTCTGTTTCGAATACGGGGTGTTACAGTTAAGGAGTTGGATCAACCATTTATTGATGATAATCAACTAATGCTCTGTATTGGAATGCGAATGGAGTGTCTCATGTGTTGCATCTTAGTTACGGAAGTGTTATTTGTCACGACCCGGGAGCACCCCCTAGTCGTAACCGGCGTACTCGACCTCGAAGAGGTCTAATACAAGCCTCTTAGCATTCATTCATCGCATATACACTAAAACCATAAGGAATTTAAAACTTTCTTTACCAAGAAAACATTTCATAATTAAGAAATAATAATAGCAAGCGGAAGACTTTCTAGACTTTATACATGATGTCTCAAACCATCTAATACTTTAGAGTACAAAATTCGGGACTAATCCCGTACACAACTTAAACAATACTAAAAGACAAAAGAACATATTGGGTATTGTCCTCGAATCTATGAGGACTCACCAAGTCTTCATCTCCAACACTTAGAAACCTATCAAAGCCATGACATGTCATCATCTCCAAATCCCTACACTTTAGTCAAAAAGGGAAAGGAAGGGGTTAGCACAATTAAGTACTAAGTATGGAAGCCATGCAAAAACATGCTAAAAGGGACGTTTATTGGAGAAACATGCTTTTATGCCATTTGGTAAAACTTCATGAAAAAAATACAAGTAAGCTTTTTTATCATTTCTTGACCTCTATCTCAAGTTACCCAAAGCCACACTTAAGTGAAACATGAAGTGACCGCCCATACAATCTCTTCATATACACCTAAGTATTCCTAAGGGTTACCATAGATAAGGAAATTTACCATTACAATATAACATACTAAGTCAATGTTCACATATAAAACCATAGCCAACCGTATACATACTCAACATATATTCATATACAACCCATGCTTAACTTTAAAAGAACACATGCCATTTCATTACCATAGGACCTCTACCTAATATAACCTTAAGACACACTTGAGTAAGACAAGAAGTGACCGCCCATACAACCTCTTCAAGCACACTTAAGTGTTCCCCAAGATTACCTTAGATAAGGACATTTCCTTTACAACATAACATCAATAGACCAACATTCTTTAAGAAACCATTTTTGGAGACATTCAAGCACATAAGGGGACTTTCACATAATAGTCGTTAGACTTAGGGAACTCACTTTAGTATCTTCAAAGCCTACTCGTGCCATGTGTAGATAGCATCCCATACTACTACCTACACGTTGTAGAACCTATCCAATAACTAGAGTGCACACCCCACATGATGGGAATAGGCATTAACCGACATAGACCATGCAAGCTAGACATGGAATCCGGTGTCATAAAACCCTACACCGTGGAAGGTGTTCTACTTGCCAAGGGTAGAACTAGGACACATCCCATGTAGGCACATGGTTTAGGGGATGTCCAAGGAAGTTCATTGTGCCTAATCTCATACTCAACTAGGCCACCTTCCTAACCACATCCACTCGGTGCTAGCCTTGTTTCCCATAGAGTATTCAATCACATATGTACTTAGAGAAGGTTCCTTTTCTAGTTCAACCAACTCATAGTACCTCTTCCCAAGAAAGGCCCCATTTCTTAGTCATGGCCAATCAAGGTTCATAAGGATAGCTCATTAAATCCCCCTAGAAGGGTGCCTTAGGCCTACCGATCCAAGGTTCATCATTTCACACATGAGAAGGGCTACCACCATTAGGTCTACCGATTTCATGGTTTTACATTTACTTAGGAAAGCTAGACTTATGAAAGGGCACCATTTCTTAGTTTTGCCCATTTCACACATTCATGCATTCAAGACTTTAAGTAACAAGGAGGGACACTTTAGTCTACCAACCAAGTCACAACATTTTCATTTAAGGATACTTCATAATCCAACATCATTTCATATATACATCATGAGAAATCATACTTTAACTCACAATGCTATCCACTTTACATAGGATCATCACAAGATCACATAAACTCATTCACATCATACCTTCACATATAGCTTCACATAAAACTCATTCACATCATTCCTTCACATATAGCTTCACATAAAACTCATTCACATCATTCCTTCACATATAGCTTCACATAAAACTCATTCACATCATTCCTTCACATATAGCTTCACATAAAACTCATTCACATCATTCCTTCACATATAGCTTCACATAAAACTCATTCACATCATTCCTTCACATATAGCTTCACATAAAACTCATTCACATCATTCCTTCACATATAGCTTCACATAAAACTCATTCACATCATTCCTTCACATATAGCTTCACATAAAACTCATTCACATCATTCCTTCACATATAGCTTCACATAAAACTCATTCACATCATTCCTTCACATATAGCTTCACATAAAACTCATTCACATCATTCCTTCACATATAGCTTCACATAAAACTCATTCACATCATTCCTTCACATATAGCTTCACATAAAACTCATTCACATCATTCCTTCACATATAGCTTCACATAAAACTCATTCACATCATTCCTTCACATATAGCTTCACATAAAACTCATTCACATCATTCCTTCACATATAGCTTCACATAAAACTCATTCACATCATTCCTTCACATATAGCTTCACATAAAACTCATTCACATCATTCCTTCACATATAGCTTCACATAAAACTCATTCACATCATTCCTTCACATATAGCTTCACATAAAACTCATTCACATCATTCCTTCACATATAGCTTCACATAAAACTCATTCACATCATTCCTTCACATATAGCTTCACATAAAACTTATTCACATCATACCTTCACATATAGCTTCACATAAAACTCATTCACATCATTCCTTCACATATAGCTTCACATAAAACTCATTCACATCATTCCTTCACATATAGCTTCACATAAAACTCATTCACATCATTCCTTCACATATAGCTTCACATAAAACTCATTCACATCATTCCTTCACATATAGCTTCACATAAAACTCATTCACATCATACCTTCACATATAGCTTCACATAAAACTCATTCACATCATACCTTCACATATAGCCTCATTCATATATAATAATATAACAATACAATAACACTCATATAATGCCCTTCATGGCCTCAATCATAATACATTCCATAAGTAGACACCTCCACCATAAGTGGATCACACATCAATCTATCAACCAACTTTTTACTCCAAGGTCGGAATTGGGAAAACTCGGTGGCGTTGGAAAGAGGACTCAGAGACCTTTAATTGGATAGGTAATGGCCCACCTAATTCATTTTGAGCTAAAAGATATGACCATTTAAAGTTGACCCTCACTCCTAACTTAAAACTAAAAACTGTTTTTAGGGGACTGTTTTGAGGGTCTCGGTTCTAAATGATTTCATGACCTAGCTTAAGGTCTTGCTAGCTTATAAAGGTGATTAATCAACTAGCTAATCAACCCCTTAAGTCCTTTAACAACACTCCAAACTTCAACGACAAGACCCTTACGACTCACTAGTTCGAACGACTAGTTTCCGGACGTCACAGTCATTTCTCATCATTTCATCAAGTTCTCAACTCCAAATTCACATGTGAGGCTCTAGTTTCACTAGTTCGTTTTTAGGGTCGTTACATTATTGTGTCTCTCTTTTTTGGAATTGAGACAAAGAAGCATGTTTCACTTTACAAGAGTGATAATCTTTCACCGTTGTCATTGATTTACTTGAAACTTCAGGACAAGGTTCGTATTCAGGAGAAGAATATTGTTATGAACGGGCCAGAAGCAATATGGGCAAAGCAATTCAACACCAAATAGAGATTATGTTTGAGATCCTGGATGATAAATACGACTTGTTTGAGCAAATTGGACTTATGCAAATCGTTGAGAAAAATGTCTAGTCCTCTTATCCTTTTTCTCTAAGTTCTGATTCTCATCCCCTTTCTTCTACTTGTGTTCTTCAATTTCTCTTTTAGTTTTTAATTCCTTTGTAATTCCAATTATGAGTTAGTGAAATATATCTATTGGTTGTTTGCGTTTGAGTGCTTGTCTATTTATTGGGTTCATTACCCTCTAATAAGTAAACAAGAAAATATTATCCCAATAACATTTATATGCTATCTAACAAATACTATGTGAATGAAATGAAAAATGCATCTGAGGATGGCAGAGGTTGAAATGGTCAGGGGTAAGAAATGGTGGATTGAATGAGTAAGAGGATACTTGATAAAAAATAAATTCGGATTACTAATCTCTGCGTAATAATCCCTACATTATTAATTTTTGTATCAAACAATCCTAAATGTATTTTCTTGGTGATAAAATCAAACTCAACCGGTTTAAGTTTGAACAAGTTTATTAACCCACCCATTCATTAGCCCAACCATTTCAACTCATTAAAAATTGGGTTGATATTTAATCTGCATTGACTTGTGAGGAATCTTATTCAAATTATATAAAAAAAAATCAATTTTATATGTTATATATGTATAGCCATAATTAAAAAAATAATTTTATTAGGTACCAAAATAGTTTCAGAGAACAAAAAAAATTAAGATTAATAAAAAACGAATTGAATTAAATATTAACCCATTATATAACTCACATCCTAATCCATCTAAGTTTCTAACCCAAGTAAATTTGAATTGAATCATGGGGAAACTAGGCAAATACCACATAAAAGTAAAATAATTACAAACATATATCATTTACGTTCATACCCCAACTAATAATTATACTATATATCCTCAACTAATTTAACTTAATTGATATTAAATTAGTATTATTAAGGCTGATAATTTCACTTGATTGATACTAAATCAGTATAAATACAGTATTGGTATCATTAAAGTTTCTTATTCATAAATTACTCATTAGTCAATGACTAATGAGTAATTTATGAGCATGATATCATATATAGATATGTACTAATTTAGTATCAAGTAAAACAAAATTATCACCCTTAATGATACCAAATATTGTATATGATAATGATTTTTAGTATTAGTTAATCGAAAATTATCAGCCTTAATGATACCGATACAATATATGATACTGATTTAGTATCAGTTAAACGAAAATTATCAGCCTTAATGAATGAGGGTATGGATTGTAATTATTTATGAAAGAATGAATATTTCATAATTATTTTGAATTTAGGCATGAACTTGTAATTATTTTAAATTTTATGATCCATTTATATAGTTTTCCTTGAATTATATCTTGGTCCAATTATTAACTTAACCTGACCCACCCAAATCATATATATAGGTCCGCCTACGTGGCGCCACCACAAACTAGGATTCCCTTTTAATTTATTTATTTTCAAAACTAGCCTTCTCCTTTCATGAAAAGTTGTGACTTTTATGAAAAGTTGCGACTTTTACAAAAGATTGTGACGTTATGAAGGTTGTGACCTTTCTGAAGGGTTGTGTTTTTTCAAAGAGTTGTGACCTGTACGATAAAACACAATAATCATTTGTTCACACTACCCTTTGTTGTCTACAAATAGAGGGATTTCCTCTTATTTTAAAACAACGAAAATTCTGAGCTTACTTCTTCTGCACAATTAAATATTTGTGTATTTTACTCCTGTTGAGTGACTTATAACTCACACCATTATTTTTGTATCAATACGTTGGTGAATAAAATCGTTCCATCCAGAGGGGATCTAATTCTTTAAATCTCATATATTAGAGGGAAATAGTTTTCTTTAGGGAACATTGTGCATTCAGTGAACTCGATTTTTTCCTTTCTATTTCATTTTATTTTTGCATATCCTGGTATGCTTTTTTTATAGTCATTAATTTATTCTTATGATATTAATTGTTGTTTTTGAATACATGTTTTAAATTCTGTTGTTTATGTTTCTGCAAAGTTATTGTCTCCGGTTATATTGAACATATACACATATAGTAGGTATATTCATTGTGCAGAAAATAATTATTGTACTCAGTTCCAAGAATTCATGTTTTGATATTTTATATAAATTCTATAACATAAAAGTAATATATATTATCTTACATATTATCTATGTTTACATAGATATGAAGTTTCTCACTTATCAATTGAAGAAATTCATTATGCAAGTTCAAAAGTTATAATTTTTTTTTCTTTTTTTTACCCTTCCTAGGAGCTCCCACCCTTTTTGCTCCCTTGGTGACTCGAACTCGCAACCTTTGGGTTGGAAGTGAGGGGTGCTTACCATCTGAGCAACTCCCTCTCGTCGTTCAAAAGTTATAATTGCTTTCACGTTCAAACGTATTTTTTTTTTGAATCTGTTAACAACCTTTTGAATTGTTTCCTGAGACATATATCACAATTGTATAATTTATGCAACTTAAATGTGTTCTTTTTCTTACGAAATACCTTTGTATATATATTCTTATTTTCTTCTTTATTTTCTTTTTAATGTTTGATTAAAGAATCCATGATTTATATTTCCTGAATAATTCATTCATTAGAGGTTCTTGAGTTATGTGATAATAACAAATAATCAATTTCATGCTGAAATATTACTAATATTTTTTAAAAAACCTATTTTTTAAAATTATTTTTAATATATGAATATTAATAAAGAATTATTTTGCAACTTGAATGTAATTATTATTTATGACACGGACAAATTACCTAGTTTACGCCCCGTTGCCATCCCTTCTAGCGGAAACCAGAAAACCTCTTAATCGTGTCAACCTGTTCACAAGTGAAACGGGAGTTGAGGTTATTTAAAAGCCAGGTTTAAGCCAAAAAAAAAAACATTATTTTTTCTTCCTATTGGTTCTGTTCTGGATTGGAAAAAGGGGTTTTGCAGAATTTGCTGGGTGTAATCAAGCGAGGGGAATTGACCACTGTAATCAAGCGAAGGGAACTGTTCAAGCATTTCGCGCCAGACATGGTTGATTGTAACATAAACGATAACAAAGAAACCCTGCCAGAAATGGGGGATGCCATTTCTGATAGGGACGGCACAAATGAAACTGAATCAAAAAAGGACATACTTGCAGAAAAAGAGAACTTGCTGACTCCTGGAAAGGAGCTGGCTAAAAACGTCCGTAGTTGCACTAAGAGTGAGTCCCCAGGCTCAAGCATACTTGATGCTAGTCTTCAGGTGCAGAATGAAGAAGACCGCTCAGCAGACGAAAAGGTTTTCTTCAAGTCTCCCACCATTTCCTCCAAAGCTGAAGGTGATGTGAATGCTAGTGAATCTCAAGGCCCCGGTGGATGTAGGGATAGTTCTAGTCTTGATTCTACTGAACAACTGGACTCCATAGTCCAGAATGAGAGTCCTGTGAAAGTAAGACCTGATGATGAAGAACCTATAAAACGGAATGATGGGGTGACTGCGGGGGAGTTGTGTGGAGTCCATGGGGAAACTCAACTGGAATCATGTATGGTACATGTTACTGGAACAGAGGAACTAAAAATGGGAGTGAAGAGGTGTGGCTCATTCTTAAGCAATAAAGCAAGGGAGGAGAACCTGAAACGAGGAGCAATTCTGAAGCAGGCATTAATGGAAAATGAAACGAAGGAGGGATTGGATGATGTGCTGACAGTGACAGAGATGCTATCAGCCAAAAAGACTAAGGATGAATTGCTAAAGCCCGAGTTGGACGTGGAACATGATATTGATGTGAAAACACCATTCAAGACCTTTCTACTGGATACAAATCCTATGGGGGAAGATGAGTCTGGAACAGAAGAAGAGCAAGCTGCATTTATGAAAGAGCTAGAAACTTTCCACAAAGAAAGGTGCTTGGAGTTCAAGGCCCCACGGTTCTACGGAGAGCCATTAAATTGTCTCAAGTTAGTCATACATGTTTTTCTTGATTTCACTGGTTTACTTTGCTTGATTTTATTGAACTTGGCCCAACTATTTTTGTTCATGTTTGTTAGGTTGTGGAGAGCAGTGATCAGACTTGGTGGTTACGAGCAGGTCTGTATAGAGTTTAAATGCGCTGATGTAGTGTTACCATTTTTATCAACAAACTTGTGTAACTGTTAAGAGTCAAAGTGGTGCAAATTTGGGGTGAAAAGAAGTGCTTTGGATTGGAAAAGGTCTGCTATGACTAATGGCTAAGGTTAGGTTAGGGTCTGGAAAACATTAACTGCACTACTCTTTCTTAGAAATAAGGAAACGGTTACGAGAAACTGGAGAAAGAAGAAAAGCAAAAGAATAAGTTCTAGTGGTCTCTTGTCCCCAGGCCTTCGGTCTAGTGGTAAGAGTGCCCCTTTTGATGTGTGCGTTAGGTGCACATTAGGGGTTCGAACCCTGCTACCAACAGAAGCTTGGTATTTTAATGGAGAAGGGTAGAGCTGGCTTATTATTGAGCAATGAGGGAGAAGCTGTCTACATTAATCCAAGTCACTTGCATTGTATAAAAGTAGCAATGATATTCATTCTTGCTTCTCTACATTTTATTTGGAGACTTGAACCAGTTATTATTTGGATTATCTTAAGAATCTTCTATTGCTCCTTTTATGAACAAAATCTTTTGTTGCTTCATCATCCATTAGTTCCCTTTCCACCTTTACTTCCTGTGGTGATAAATAGACAGAGTTGTATTGATCTTGTTGATGGACAGATGTGTTGACATTAGTTATGAGAAATGTGAAACTTGTTATTATGGGAGAAGGGCCAAAGTTCCCCTTCAACTATGGGAAATAGAGCAAAGTTGCCCTTATTTAAACGTTGGTCCTAGTGATAAAATAAGGGCAGTTTTGCTCTATTTACCATGGTTGAAGGGCATTTTGACCGTTTCCTATAAGGAGATTCTATGGAAACCTTGACTCCTATAGTAACAGGTTGGCAGATATTAAAGAAACATCAAGACTTTAACTTGGTTTGTTTGTAGTAATTTTATATTGGTATTTTGGTTGTAGCAAGAATAGTGAGATTCTACGGAGCGCAGCTCACTAGTTGTGATGCGGTGTAATTAGTTGGAGTATGCTTTAACATTTCATGATTTTCTTTTACTAAATCATGTATGATTGAGTGTGGTTTCCTTTACCTCTGTGCTGTAAGGATTTAAGCCCCTTTCAGGATATGCACTTGACTTTTGTTAAGTGGACTAGTGGGGACCAGAAGAAATTCCTATTTTTTGATGTATTAATACTTTCTACATGGCTTTTAATACAACTTTCTTTTCTTATAAAAGAGCCTTACTTTCTTGCTCATGTCTACCATATAAGTTTTACTTACTATAATCCTAGAAACGTCTTAGAGTTAGAAGGAGAGACTACAAGGACTTTATCTTTGTTCTGCATAAAACTTACTATCTTTAGAGCGGTTATAGTTAGGTTGTCTATTTGTCTATCTATTCTGTTTCTTTCACAGCTTAACAAAAAATTCATTGTTAGCTTTGTAATGGAGTGTACAATCCTATACTCATTGGTTATTTCCTATTGGTCTTATAGGTAACATCATGCAAGCTATGGCGACAAGTAGGAGAATCGTTCAAACCCCCCAAGTAAGGACAAACTCATATTTGTGGTTTGCCTCAAACTTCATTTGTTGTAGATTTATTTTGCTAAGCAACATTGTTTGTGAGTGTCACTTATTGTAATTAAAAGAGAAAAAAAAGAGGTTTTTTTGGTGTGAATACAAAGTTACCCTTGTCTCAAAAAAAAGAAAAAAAGAGAGGTTTTGGGAGTACAATTACTTGATTATTCCCTAAAACATGCTGACATTTAAATAGTGCTTACAAGTAATGTGAAAAAAGCATTATGTAATTCCTATTCCTAATTACACAATTGCAAGGAGTCTAAACCTTTCTGTATATTCACGGTACAAATGCTTGCCATATCTTTGGATTATTAACATTTTTAACACACTAATTCTCTAAAAAATATATTTGACACTCTCCCTTGAGTTAGAGTGCATAGGGTATATAAATCCTACATTTTCATATTAAAAAATTATGAGGTTTGAATTTTTGCCATATTTTCATCTTGCCGTGTATTCAAACTTTTGACATTTTCCGCAAGTTGGAGAATACGTGTTGTATGCTCCTAACCTGCCCAAATATAACCAATTTTGGAGCAATGGAGTGATTTTGTAAGCATATTCGGTAATTGATCGTTGTAGTTGACAAAACCTATATCAATGCCCTTTTTTTTTTAATCTGGTAACTGTGAATATATTTCATTCTAAGCAAAACAGTACGGAGGTTGTACTAAAACTATATTTACAAAATTTACTTCAAATCCTACTATATTTTTCCTAAATTGAGTCTAGAGCATCAATATAGAGATGGTATTATTTGAGTATAACTGATTACACCAAAAACATTGTCTCAAACGGCAAGATCGCTTGATCTTCTGCATACTGTTCTCTTTACTATCAAAACATCTAGAGTTCATCTCCTTCCAAATTGTCCAACAAATGCTAGCAGGGACAATTCTCCATCTATCTCTATTTTTTGCCTGCATACCTGCTTCCTCCCAGGTCTGGATTGCTCCAGTAGTCTTGCCAAGCATAGTCCAAGATATGCCTTTAAGATTTAAGAACATCCTCCACAACTGTCCTCTGAGTTTGCAGTGAAGAAATAGATGGTTTACTTCTCAGCAGTCTCATAACAAAGGAAACATCTAGGACATAATTGTATCCTTCTCCTCATCAATTATCTTGAGTTAGTACTGCTTCCTTAGCTAACAACCAGACAAAATAGGCCACTTTGCATGGCATTATGGTTTTCCTGATACTTCTCCATGGCCAGTTGTTTACACTCTTAAGTGGAGTGATTCGTCCTGTTGTAAGCATTATTCACCTTGAAAAGGCCCTTCTTGCTACCTTTCCACCGTAAAGTATCTTGTCCTACCTCCAAACCATTGAACTGATCTATGATGCTAAAAAAGTCTGCCACTCTTTGGATCTCCCAATTATTTAATTGTCTTCCGAAGATAAAACTCCATCCTTGAGGTGTCCAATGCTCTGCAATAGTCTTCTGCTGGTGAATACACGTTACCAGCTTCCAAAAAAACTGACAATGTGAAGGCAACACAATTTTAACGCGCCCTTATTTTTTAGTTCTTCCACCTATTTGGTTTTTTCTTTGTTGAAATTATTGGCTAATAAAAAGAAAGACAGTGTTAAGTGTCAAATTTACAATTATATATAGTACAATTGTACTGTGTTATGTAAAGGACGCTCAACTCTATAACCTAAGACACACAACCTTCGGTTTTAATCTGCTTCTTAGTCGAAAATATATATGATAAAGTGTGAAGATCATCTCAGCGAGTGAAGTGTACTACATTCAACAATTGCAGGAGGTTCTTATTTGTACATTCGGTTCCTTCTACCAGCGTGACTCTCAATAATAGTTCTCTATGGATTTCAGTCACTGTGGGTTATTAAAAATTAAGTTGATGGCTGAGGAGATCGAGTAGTCCACGGAAAAGGTCAGAGACACTGTAGGAATTTTCTGTGGGACTCGAGCCGGGGCGACGGGAATATCATTTGCTCAAGCATGAGGTAATCACATCTCCTATGCAGGTGACAATGACAAACAAAGAATCAGAGACCTAGAGGTGTTACTAAAAGCTTTATGGGAGAAAAGGATGTGCTTGGGACAAAGATGAATTGATGAAGTGTTGTAGGCATGAGTCCTTGTTGAAAAATATGGAGTTCAATTTGGAATTGGCGAGCTGGTGACATCACTTCATGTATGGTGTAGCTTTGGGAGGAGTATTCTGAAAGAGGAGGAGTGACTTCTGTTGAAACATCTAGTGTAAAGTTGGTTGTGGAGACTGGAGAGTGGAAAAGGATTTGAATCACCTACCAGGCTATGATGTATAGTGAAACATGTTAGGAATAGCTTGGATGATGTCAAACTATTGAAGAGATGTTACTATGATGGAAATTAAGAAGGAGATGAAGAGGGAAGAAATGAAAAACAACGAGGGAAGTAGTTTGCCTAACACTCATATAGACAACATAGGAGGGACTAGGGAGGAAAAAGAGAGCGGATGAAACGGTATGAATTTCTCTACTTACATAAAAAAGAGTAGGAAATTTTATGGTTTTCTAGTGCATTCGGAACAACTTGTCATATGGCTAACCGACTGTGGAGAGTGGTTCTTAATTGGTTTGGGGTGCGGTGGGTGATGCCAAGAACAGTCAAGGAAGGAGTGAAGGAGGCATTGCATAGCTAGGGTTACTGTAGGGAGAAAAGGAGTCGTAGAGCTTGGAAGGTTGCCCCGCTAGTACTCTTGTGGGTTATTTGGAGCAAGAAAAATGGGAGAGCGTTTGAAGGGGTAGAACAAGACATTGTAAAGCTGCAAAATAGTATTTTGTTTCTAGTTTGTTTTGGTGTTCCCATGATAACCTTTTTTTTTAGATAAGGGTAACTTTGTATTCACAAAAAATTATCATCCAAGGGATGATGAATTGGAAACTTACATCCCACAGGGTGGTGGGCACACCCTCAAAAAGCCATACAAAATTACAAGTTTCCTTTAAAATCGACCATCTCTATGCTTTCCCCTACCAACTCTTGCTTACACCAAAAAAATAAAAGACTTAAGCATTTCATTTCTATCTTCTGAAAACTATCATTTTGTCCTTCAAAACACCTAGCATTCCTTTCTTTCCATAGAGTCCACCATATACAGGCTGGAATAGTCTTCCACCAATCTTCACTTTTCCCTCTGTTGCCAATTCTTGTCCTGCTATTAAGGAGCTCCATGGTTGTCTTTGGCATCACCCAGCTAACCCCTAGTATACACAAAAACATATTCCACAATTTTGAAGCTGCTTTACAGTGAATGAACAAATGAAAATTTACTTCTGCTTCTGCTCACACATAAAGCATCTTGAGCTCAAAATACCTAGCATTCCTTTCTTTCCATAGAGTCCACCTTATACAGGCTGGAATAGTCTTCCACCAATCTTCACTTTTCCCTCTGTTGTCCAATTCTTGTCCTGCTATTAAGGAGCTCCATGGTTGTCTTTGGGCATCACCCAGCTAACCCCTAGTATACACAAAAACATATTCCACAATTTTGAAGCTGCTTTTACAGTGAATGAACAAATGATTATTTACTTCTGCTTTCTGCTCACACATAAAGCATCTTGAGCAAAACTACATCATCCTTTTTTGTAATGCCTCATGTGTAAGGCAAGCTTTTCTTATGACCAACCAGACAAAACATGCTACTTTTAATGGGCTTCTTGTCTTCCACACTAGCTTCCAAGGCCATTTTTAGTCACTGACTGATTGACATTTATCCTCCAGTAGCAGGATTTGACTGTGAACATTCCTTTGCTATGTAATTTCCAAATTGGTTTATCCTTTCTTTGAGATATGGCTGGAGGGGTGTTTAGCACCTCTAGTAGCCTGGCCACATCCTCAATTTCCCAGTCATTCAAAGCCCTCCTGAACACTAAGTTCCACCCTTGTTGGCTCCATACTTGAGCAACAGTAGCAGATCTTTGTAAGCTCAAGGTGTAGAGGTTTGGGAATAAGTTCCTCAGGCTATCATCCCCTTTCCAGATTTCATTCCAGAAATCTGTTTGCAGACCATTGCCCACACTAATATAAATATTGTTATTGAACTGTGGCCACAACCTTCTGATGGTCTTCCACACACAACATCCAAACGACCCCATCACCTCCTCAGTAGTCCATTGGCTAAACAAGCCATATTCCCTGCTATGAATCTTCTCCATAGGGTTTCATCTTCAGTACAAAATCTCCATAGCCATTTTTGTAGTAAGCAATTATTCTGGATGCTAAGATTTCTCATGTCAAGGTCACCTTGTTTTCTACTCAAAGTGAGTGTCTCCCATTTCACCAGGTTGTAGCCATTCTTTTCTTTGTTCCCTTGCCAAATGAAGGATCTTCTCATTCTGTTGATTTTCTTCACAATGCTCTTGGGTATTGGAAATAGACTCATCATGTAGGTAGGTAACCCATCTAAAATTAACTTGATGAGAGTCAACCTAACCCCAGTGATAGGTACTGACTTTTCCATCTTGAGAGTCTTTTCTCACATCTCTCAATCACCTCATTCCATACTTCCAACTCCTTGTTTTTGTCCCCCAAAGGCAAACCCAGGTACTTCGTGGGCAGAGAGGCTATATGACATCCCAAATTCTCAGTTAGACTTTGTAGATTGTCTACCTGATTAATTGGGAAGAGGAAACTTTTCGACCAGTTAACACGAAGCCCTGAAATGCCCTCAAATATTGTAAGGATTGCTCTCAAGTGTTTGATTTGTGCCACTTCTGCTTCACAAAAAACCAGGGCATCATCTACATAGAAAAGATGTGTGATTTCCAGATCATCTCCTCTCCCTATTTGAGCACTGAACCCTTTTATCCAGCCATTTACCTTTGTTGTTCTGAACATGTGGTTCAAACCCTCCATAGTTAGTAGGAACAAAAAAGGTGACATAGGGTCTCCCTGTCTAAGACCTCTATCTGATTGAAAAAATCCTTCAGGCTTGCCATTTATAATGAGTGAGAATCTTACATTTGAGATGCAATACTGTATCCAGCCAATCCATTTCTCTCCAAAACCTATGTCTTTCAGAATTTTTAGCAAGAAATTCCAATTAACATGATCATAAGCCTTTTCAATATCTAGCTTGCACAGGATGCCTGGTTTCATCTGTTTGGACTTGATTTGTATAGAAGATTGGGTCTCCTTTTTTGAGAATCATGTGTTGATGTAGGTTCTCTCTTTTAGTGTCTTGTAGTATATGGCTTGTATATGGGTTTGTTTCCCCCAATTGTTAATAAAATTATTTACCTTCTCAAAAGAAAAACACTACTCATCAGTCTCTCTATAGAAAATCTCGTTTTTTGATGAAGCTTTTACATTTGATACCCTTTTTTGATCAAGTAAATGAATTTTGGTATAAATCTTATAGGCAGAATTTTTCCATAAAATCAAATAAAATATTTACTTAAAACATTGTATTTGAGCCCAATGAGCTCTTATAATGTTCCTAGCTTGTTATAAGCTGGGCTAGTATAACCAAATAAAATAAATGAGTTGTTCAGCTTACTCTATTGAATTTTATTTCTAAGGGTGAGCTTATAACATTATGATTTATGTTTGGTGCATTAGTACTTAATGTAACTTATTTTGAATTACAACTTCAAAATAAGTTGGTGATGAAATGATTCATGTTCACTCCGTTAGCATTTGTTTCTTTCTGATTCTAGTTTCCTATCTAGTTCTCTCCTGCATGATATTAGAAGTTTCTTTAGTAGTTGGTGTTTCTTATAAATGGAATAGACTTGATCATTTATTGTGTTCAAACTTGTGCAGGACTTGTACTACTGTCTCTTGGACATTCCGATGTTTTTACGAGAAGGTCAACCTAAAATTGTTTCCTTAGAAATTTTATTTCTCTTGAAATTTAATTGCTGGATTTCTTTTTGTTTTTTATAGTGTGTTTGTTGCTTTGCAGTGTTTGAGATTTGTACAAGCTCAATCGTTTGTTTAAACATGACATAAAGGGAGTTAGGCTAATATTTAGTTGTACTATGATTCTAGTATCCGTGGAATCTAATTCTAATGGTAATGGATTATTACTATGGAAGGCTTAGTTGTCTTTCTCATGAAGGTTCAAAGGGAAGAACCACATGTACAGTCCTTAAATTCTGATTGAGATATTTGTAGTCTTTGGGCTTAGCATTGCAGATCTGCAGTATTCAGGTGTGTTCAGTTGTTATTTTGGGGGTTGTTGAGCACATCTATAGGTATGTTAGGATGGAAACAAGGTGAATTTTCGGTCTTAAAAGAACAATTTGACTTGGGATACTCGATAATATCCTTAACCCAAGAACGGGGGAGAAGGAGAGTAAGAAGATGAAGACTCGTACTTTTTGTTTGTGGTTTAATCTATGTTGCACCTTCATCACTTCTCTCTCCATATTTTTGAAAGGCAAGTATTATTTAAAGCAGCATAAAGAAGTCACTGGAAATCTACTTTACAACGGTCCTTTTTTTTTGATGAAGTGGATTCATTAAAATGGCATCAAGAAGATGCAAAAGATTACAAGGATAATTCTTTTAGGGTCACAAAAAAGGGGCATGCAACTTCTTTCTAAACTAAAGAACTAACAAAAATCCAGGAAGTGCTCTCGATTATTTACGGCGGTCAACTTCCACCAACTAAATAGGCATCCACCCTTCAAAAGGTTGCTAGACGTTGAAATTCCATCAAAATATCTTTTGTTCTTTTCTATCCATAAACACCAATAAATACAGCTGGGAATCATCTTCCAGATATTCTTGATGGCTTTGTCAGCTTTCTGTAAACTCCGTCAAAATATCTTTTGTTCTTTGTTTCCTGTCAAATACTCTTTTTTGAGAAAGGTAACAATGCTATATATCATTAGCACAGCAGTGTTAAAAGCCATATTTACAGTTCCTAAAAAGAGCAAAAAAATACTCTCTAGTTCATCTAGGACCCTATGATGTATAACAGTGATTCAACTACCATGAGGTTATGGTGGGATATGTTTAGGTGGTTTGGAATTTCTTGGGCACTGCCAAAAACTATGAAATATCTGATGTCTGTTGGAGGAGCGGGAGGAGGAGGAGAAGACATAGGGCATGGAATGTGGTTCCTCTTGCATTAATGTGGGTTGTTTGGAGAGAGAAATAAGTGAGCTTTTGAGGGGGTGGTGTTGAGTTTTTCTCATTTTGATGAGGGGGTGGTGTTGAGCTTTTGATGAGGGGGTGGAGTTTGTAGAGAACTGTGTCTTTTGCAAAATTCCTCACCTTTTGGTTTACCTTGTATACAGCCAGTTTTTTGGCCTCGTTGATGATTTAAATACGTTTACCTGATAAAAGAAAAATCAATGATTCAACTTCTTCTAGCAATTCCTTTTTACACCAAATATGAAATAAAAACAGACAATTCATCTCAATCTTCTGGGTATTACTGCCTATATCTTCTAAGAATCTTGAGTTTCTATCCCTCCATGTCGTCCACCAAACACAAGCTGGGACAGCACTCCACCATTTCTTCTGTTTGTCCACCCCCTCCACAGTTGTCCCAACAAGCTAGAAACTCTCCTGTTGATTTAGGCATGGTCCTTTTCAAACCTTTTATGTTAAAAAGATAATTTCTGGAGTCAAATACTACTTTTCAGCAAAATCTGGAGTGTTCTTTCTTCCACCTGCGCCTCTATCTCTATTATGTCCAATGGTTTGTGATGGATACATGAGGATCCTGATAAAAAAAGATGCCATATTTAATCATGTTTCTCAACTGTAATAGTCCCGTTAATTGGTCCCATTGTATCGGTATTGAAGAAGTGTTTCAAGAGTTGGTCAAAACTTCTTTGTAGCTATATATTTTATTTTACCTTACTGCATTTAGGCTGATGAGCTGTCACCTTTTGCAGGCCCTACTGGAATATGAAAAGCACAAAATGCGTAATGGTGAGCTTCCTTTCACTGATGCTGCTTTGGCAGAGCCTACTAGTGCTGGAATCCAGGTATTTCCTGTGTACCATCTTTGGAAGATGTTATTAAGCCATGAGTACATTTTTCTTTTCTTTTTACTTGGAGTTTTGTGTGTGTGGGTGGGGATGGGTGGGGTGGGGGTTTCTTTAGTGAAAGAAAAACATTTGAATAATACCAGTGTTTCAAGGTCGCACTTAAGCCCTGAAGCAAGGCTCAAAACGTGTTAACCGCTTCGGTTGCTTAATGTGCGCTTCAGTGTCGTTATCAGGTTCTAAGGCATATTTTTCCTTGCCAATAAGCCTTTCTAAAGAGGTAACACTAAACAATTGATATTTCGCTTTGTCGTAAAAAAATTCCAATTTAGCCTGAAAAGAAAAAAGGTGGGGTAGAAAATAAGTTTCTATTGAATTGAGTAAGATCCTTTTGATTTGTTCATATATTTGTTATTCAAGCTTATAATTATTAGTCTTGGACTAAACATATATCTTTGAGTTTTTCTTCCCCCTTTGCGCTTTTTTCATTAAAGCCCACATTTTATAATAACTCAATGGAATCTAGAGGTTTGATTAGGGATGGCAATGGGGCGGTGCGATGCGGGGCGGGTTGAGCTTAACCCGCAAAATTTTTAGTCCGCTTCGTCCCACATAACATTTTTTTTCATTTTCAACCTGCCCTACCCCGCCCCGCATAGACCCGCTCCGCATGAACCCACCTTGGACAATTTTTTTGATATTTTCTTTTTCTAGTTAAATTTGATACTAAAAATAAAATTCGTATAAGTAAATTCATTTTTTCATTAAGTTGTATTAAATTAATAGGATAGTGACTTAAAATTTTATTTTTTAGAGGTCAATCGAGAAACATGTAAGAAATTTAATTATTTTTTATTGAACCATTTTCATTACGATCTTGAATATTTTAGTAGCTTTAAAGGAATTATCTTAATAAATAATGCTCTATCACTCTATAACATGTAAAAAATTTAAAATTAAGTTTAAACCCACATAAAATCACATATACCCGCAACCAGCCCTGCATAGGCTTAAACCCGACCCACCCCGCATCCGCCCCGCCCCATTGCCATACCTAGGTTTGATACTTTTACCATCCTCTCTAAAACTCAATAGGACCTATAGGTTTGATACTTTCTAGAAGCAAGAAAACTCAGAACTTGGTCATAAGATGTAGGTGCATTAGTCGTAGTTGCTGGATCACTGCCATAATGGAGCTAAGGCCTTCCTTGAACAGGAAACTAATTGTAGTGGAACTTCTAAGTTGTCATAATTCCTACTCCTATATTTGGATTAATTACTACTCTAAAGTGGAATGCGATAAAAAAGAAATAGCATTTAGAAGCACAACAATATAAACTATGGGACATGATCTCTTCATACATCATGTACTATTAGAATTTAGAACTTGTTCTTGCAGGGAAATCAAGCCTCTGGATCAGGTAGAGCAAGAAGAGATGCTGCAGCTCGAGCCATGCAAGGTTGGCATTCTCAACGTCTTCTTGGTAATGGTGAGGTTGGAGATCCTATCATTAAGGTTTGTGACGATGGTTACTAGTTTATTCCCCTAGATAATAGCAAACGGTTCATCTCCAAATGGTGTTTTAATCTCTTGCTTTTTCCTTTCCTTTTGGCAGGAGAAGAACTCAGTGTCTTTGCCAAAGCGTGAAAAGCAACTTAAAAGCATTGGTATCATTTGTTACCTAATCCTTTTACAGAAACAATCTTAGTTGGGGCCTTTGGTTTCTTCCACTGACCTCTCTTTCTCAATTAAGGTTTGAAGCGGAAAAAGCCATCTCCAATGGAGCATGCTGTCAAAGTTACTGGTGTGAAAGTATCAAAACCGCAGTTAAGATTCTGGTTTTTTTTTTCTAGATTCTTAATGGACTAGTTGCTTGCACGTGAAATCCAGGTCACTTTCGTAAAGGAAATGCAGATTACTAGTTTGCATGCTCATTTTAATAATCTTGTGAACACTTCTTGGTTCTTTCTGTGAAAGACGTGGAATAATCACATTAAGGTGTGGAATTATCCTCGTTTTCTTGATTTGTTGATATTTTGCTGAGTACAGACTTGTTTCTAATTGGCATGCACTTTATGCTTCTGTCCTGGAATTTATTTTGATTTCCATGTAAATAATTTCATCCTGTTGCTGCTGCTTGTTATGGAAGCATCTCTATGTTCTGGAAGGCTAATAAACCCCTTTACATCCCCGAATTTGCAGTTTGGAGACAATGGTGGTGGATATTGGCCCTCCTGCTGACTGGGTGAAGATCAATGTGCAGAAAACTGTACGTTCTCTTTCTCCACTGGCATGACTTGATTTTAAATGCAATGTGTTAAATTTTCTCCACGGGGATCAACTTGCAATGTTAAATTATCTGTGCAGAAGGATTGCTATGAAGTCTATGCTTTAGTTCCTGGCCTTTTGCGTGAAGAGGTAAATCCTGACATTGTTGTTTCTCCTGTGCTTGGGAGGCTGTACATGATAACCGTTGGATATAATTTTAACATAATATATGTAAGGTTAGGCCATAAACTTTGATTATTTTAATCTACACATACCATATATGAATGAATTGTATCTTACTTTCAGTGGTGCCCAATTAGGATTGTTATGCATCCTGTGTTCTTTGTGTCAACACTGAACTGGACTATCTCCAAAATATTTTTGTGCTGGTCAGTTGATTGATTGACTAATCTACTAATTTGTAATGGTTATTCTTATCATTGCTGATGCAAAAGTAGACAGTTGCAATTCTACCATCTGCAGTAGCAGGAAAAAATATTTTTTCTGGTTGTGTTCCTGATTATCAGCACCTGTCATTCACAGCATAATACCAAATAGTCTTTTATTTCCTTCCAAAATATTTTTGTGCTGGTCAGTTGATTGATTGACTAATCTACTATTTTGTAATGGTTATTCTTATCATTGCCGATGCAAAAGTAGACAGTTGCAATTCTACCATCTGCGGTAGCAGGAAAAATATTTTTTCTGGTTGTGTTCTGATTATCTGCAGCTGTCATTCACAGCATAATACCAAATAGTCTTTTATTTCCTTGTTATAACACCTCTGGGTGTATTTAAAATTTTGTCAGGTTCGTGTGCAGTCTGATCCTGCTGGACGCTTGGTTATTTCTGGCCAACCTGAACAGCTGGACAATCCTTGGGGTGTTGCTCCATTCAAAAAGGTTTATTCTCAACACTTTTGAACCATTGTTGTTATCTAATGAACCATAAGAAACAATATCATCTGTGAATTACATAATAAATTTACCACTGCTATTTAGTGTTGCTTTCTGATGATAACGTGTGTGCCACTTCTAGTTAAAATATTCCTTATGTTGAGGGAAGAAAGAAACTTTGATTTCACGATCAAACAAACTTTTAATGCCATTCTTCTCACCTATTTATCCAATAAAGAAAGTGAAACCAAAGTTTCTTTAATTATGATGCCAACTTGTTATCAAAAATTATAATTCTCATCTCATTCAGTGAATTGAAGAGAATAGGATAGAAAAACTAGAAATTTGAGAATGCGTGAGAACTGCGTCTCAGCCCTTGTGTAATTTGTATTATACTGTATAATATATCCTTGTCTCCTAATTGCAGTGATAATGGGACCTATTCTGAATCCACTTTGGAAAAGTTATGTTTGTCTTTAACATTTATTGGTTTCGAATTGCTATTCCAACGTATTAACACTAGGACTTTGTTTTTCCAGGTAGTCAGCTTACCTTCAAGAATTGATCCTCACCAGACCTCTGCTGTGGTTACCCTTCATGGGCAGCTCTTTGTGCGTGTACCATTTGAACAGTCAAATATGTAGGCTGAGGTGAGCTGGCCTCTTACATTATCAGATGGCACCCTGGGGTGAGTTGTTTTGGGACATGGAGGTGTTGAATTCACCTGTGATATTGAATTTGGCTTGATAGTGCAAGTGCTTTTTTACAGTGTTGGGTAAATGGTAGGTTTCATAGTGTGCTCAAGACAGTGATGTTCCGTCTCCTAAGCTGTTAATTTTTGTACAAAATCTTGCCACATCGCCAGCACCTCGAGTATGAGAGCTCTTTCTGAACCTCAAACCATCTGCCCTCATTTGTTAAATGATAGCTGCCGTTCCAACTCCTACATTGCACAGTTCTTAAAATTCAAAATGCTATCGGCTATTTGTTGTTCAGAGAATTAATTATCGAGAAAATCTCCATGTCATTGCAATGGTGATGCAACAGCATAGGTGTTCCCTTGAAGCTTTGAACAGAGATCCGTCTATGAACCCAATATTGTTTTATTTGTTAGAAAGTGCATTAGTAACAGCCTAGCGGCTAACAAAATTTCCCCAACTTCCAACTCCTGATCCATCAAACAATGTAGAAACAAGTATCATCAGCGGTATAGCTAATGAATGAACAAACAAAGGATTCAAGTTGAATCATTCAGCTTTGGCAACATGTGAAAGTGTGATGATCCAGTCAAGAACACGAAAGAATCTGGAGAGGAGAATATACAAACGGCTTTTCTTCTCTAATTTTAACCTTTTAAAAAAAAAAAAATCATTTACAGAGGAGGGATTGCAAGATGTGAATCATCATTGACTAATAAGCTTAAAATTCAAATAGTCAATCAATTTTAATCAACAACTTGTTTGGATGGTTACTTATATGGTTCGTTTAAATATAGTATATATTTTTATTTATATCAAATCATGCATAATGATGAAGGTCATTAAAAATATTGATTGAGCTTTGTCTTTCAACTCTACAATAGATAAAATAAATACAAAACACAATCTTCTCTCCTCCCTCTCTCGATCTCGTTTGCCTCTCTCTTCCCTCTCTTGATCTCGCTTGCATCTCTCCTCCTAATATGTATTCATTTTTTATACAAATTAGTTTTTATTTGATTTTTTCCTTCAAAAATTCGTGAAAAATACAAGAATGCCAATGCGTAGCAAACCAAAAGTGTAGCTGCAAATTGTAATTAATGAAATTGTGGCTATGAAGTCGTTCTATTTAAGGCCTAATATTTGTTGTTTTTGAAAGTTTTTCATTTATAATTAATTACCTAACTTACATTACGGAACTATAGCCCAAAACTTACATTACAATTTTTTTAGGTGAAAATACAATCTGGTATACAATATTATACGTTCGGTATACAATAATATAAAAAAATTCATAAAAAATGTTTTAAAACTTGATATATGCTATTATACCCTCAATATTATTTGAAATTATACACTCATATACAATAATATACGGACTTCGATTTATTCGTTGAATCCAAACATTAAATTCATCCTAAAACACCTAAAGAAAACTACACCAAATCCCCTAAAAATTCATATTACTCCACAATATATAGGCGATCTTTTGCTAATACCCATTTGAAACATAACTTATTTGTAGAAATCTAATTTTCAAATTTTGAAACTTCGATCTTTAAAATTTTAGTTGTCAATGGCTTCAATGAAATGTCAATAGTACTTCATAGTAACTCTTATAATGGAGATAAAACAATGACTTAATATGTAAATTTTTCTAAAAATAGGGGTCATCACCAATCACTTAGCTATATATATAATACGATCACCACTACTACAATTGCCCCTTTCATCGGAGAAAGCACCAATGACTAAGCTATCAGTACATTCTAATAGTAATAAAATCACATTATGAGAATTTCAAAGCTGAATATAAATTAAACGTGTGAGAAAGAAAATGTGTGTCTTGAATATGCAAGGAATTGAAAGAAAATAGACAATATACTTAGCTCAATTATACTTTTCAAGTAATTTTCCCTGGATTAAACATGTTCATTTTATATTAGTTAACTTTGAGATTATTTGTTTTCACGAGAATACTTTAATGATGACACTTTAATTATGGATATCGTTTAAGGACATTTTTCGGTTAAATAGTCTACACATTTAGGGTGAAAAAAAAGGTCTACACATTTACACATCGGCCTGAAACATAGTGTGATCTTCTTCTCTTTTTCATTTTTCGAACACAAGTGCATTCAGATCCGGGCATGTGTCGGTTCCAGGCGTCAAAGTCGTAGGAGCAGTACTCCCTCGTCCGCAGAACGCCATTCTTCCTTTGAGATATCCCACCACGAATAGTTGCCGGTGCTGGATAGCAAAGTTCACATATATTGATGAAGAGGTGAGGCAACATGTCAGCTTCTCAAGCGCTAGGCGGTCCTTCCCGCTGTGGCTGGGTACTAGGTCCGTCTCTTGATAAGATCATCAAGAACGTCGCCTGGAGGAAACACTCGCAGCTCGTCGCCGCCTGCAAGTCCGCTCTCGACAAGCTTGATTCCGTAGTTGACGACCCTGTCGATCCAGCTTCCTGCACCCCTCTCTATGGTCTCTCTACTTCTGATACCGATTCCGTCTTGCAACCCCTCATCATGGCTCTTGATTCTGCCTCTCCTAAAGTTGTTGAACCTGCACTCGATTGCTCCTTCAGGTTGTTTTCCTTGGGCTTGATCCGCTGCGAGATCGACACCCCCACCCCTACCCCCAGCCCCAGCCCTAACCCAAGTTCCCACTCCCTCATTTTCCGCCTAATAGATTCTGTCTGTAAGTGCGGGGCTCTTGGGGACGAAGCCATCGAGCTGGCTGTTCTCAGGGTCTTACTCTCTGCCATTCGATCTCCCTACGTGCTTGTCAGAGGTGATTGCCTTGTCCATATTGTTAGGTCTTGTTACAATGTCTATCTCGGGGGAATGAATGGCACCAATCAGATCTGTGCCAAGTCCGTTCTTGCTCAGATGATGATAATTGTTTTCACCAGAGTTGAGGAGAATTCCATGATGGTGGACTTCAAGACTGCCTCTGTAGCTGAACTCTTGGAGTTCACGGATAGAAATTTGAACGAGGGAAGCTCCATACAGATCGCCCAGAATTTCCTCAATGAGATTGTGGATGTCAAGTCCAAAGAAGGCATCGCTGAATCAAAGTTGTGTTTGCAGTTGGAGTATGACAACAGTGAAAAGAAGGGTGTGCCCATTGATGGAGAGCCAGGTGAAGGAGCTGATCTGAGTGGTTACAGTAAGATTAGAGAGGATGGGTTCATGCTCTTCAAGAATTTGTGCAAGTTGTCTATGAAGTTTTCATCACAAGAGCACGCAGATGATAATATTTTGTTAAGGGGGAAAGTACTATCATTGGAGCTCCTAAAGGTTATCATGGATAATGCTGGTCCTATTTGGCGCTCAAATGAGAGGTTATTTCATTTCTATTACTACATTTGCTGATTGCTTGTCATTTTTTTTGGTTACACAGTGGTCTGCCTATTGAACTGCTGATCACACGGCCAGGGAAACTAGTTTTGTGAGTCGAGAAGTTAACCATTGTCACCAGTTTGACAATAATGTGAGTCGAGAAGTTAACCATTGTCACCAGTTTGACAATAATTTTTTCCAATTCCTTGATAATTGGAAATTCTATAGTTTTTTGTTAGCAATGAAAATCTAGTGAATTGATATGATAGTTTGCCTCCCATTAAAGAAAATCTCTAATGGCGTAGAATGTATTTTTGTTCTTACATGAAGGATGAAGGTTGAAAGAAGTTCCATAAGAACTGAGTGGTATAGCTCACAAAGTTAAAATTGTCCTAGAATGGATTATATTTGTACTAGTTTGCCATTTAAACCTTACATTTGTAAAATTTGACCAGACCTGACTTGTGGGATTACATTGGGTATGTTGTTATTGAAGACTTTGGTGTCTAGATTGGCTTGCACGCATCTCAACTTGACAATCGGTACCTATTACCTTCCTCCAACACAACTTTCTAGTAACTTTGCTCACAAAGACTTTGACAGATTGGAAGAAATTACCTAGTATTTCTTGTCTTTACCAGGATATAAACTCTAGTCTCCACTTAATTGACCATTATGCAACTCGTCTTTACCAAGATTACCTTATTATCTTATCAAAATCGATATTGTTTCCACCGGAGAAATATTTTCTTAAAGAGTTCATTAATTTATCGAGTATTAATTAGAGAGGTTTTGATGTACTTTTCTATAGGCCTCCCCCATAAGGCAAAATGACAATGATATGATCAGGTCATCTACCTTTTCTGGTCCTATATTTCTCTTCTTCAATTTTTTCCAAAATGCTTGGTTGTTGGTTCTACCTTTTCCAATCCTATATTTCTCTTCTACATCCTTCTCCAAAGTGCTTGGTTGTTGGTGTCACATGACCAAAATGGCCGTCTACAAAGGTTATATCAACAGATCAAGACTTTACAAAATATGATACTCTACAAACTCCAAAACAATAAGGAACTTTCTGTTTACACCAAAACCAAATAAAAGATCGGAGACTACTCCTCAACTGCAAGAAACTCGATTCTACACCTGCATAGCTTTCCTATTTCTCTCTCTCCAAACTACCCACATTAATGCAATCGGAACCACATTTCAGGCCCTTCGTCTTCTCCTCCTTCTCCCACTCTTCCAACTGTGCATCTAATCTTTCACAGTTCTTGGCATCACCCAAGGAGTGCAAAGCCATCTAAACATATCCCACCATAATCTCATGGTTAGCCCTCAAGTTTCTCATCTTTGTAAGAGATGTGGTTACCGTCCAATTCATAAAGGTGGGATTTCCTCAGCAGATTCACTTTCTCACTAAAATGCTTTGTATGATCTAATATTTGTGTTACAATAGTAGGGAAAGAGTCAAGTGACACTTAGTATGTATGGATAATCGGCAAAGTAATCATTTAATAGTATTATGCCCTTGGTCAGTTAAGATTTTTGCACCAACTTGCTAACCTTTTTTTTAATTCTTTCTATCACTGGGTTGTAGAATACTGTCTTTCTATAAAGATCCCAAAAGTAGACTTGGTTAGTTATTGCTGCTGCACAACCTTGAAGAAGCATTGAGTAAAATGATGAACATAATAGTGACAAGGGACTACTTGAGAATAGACTAAGTCAGTTTTAGATTGGACAACATACATATCCAATTAGCATACTTCCAGCTAGTGTCGGCAAAATGAGCCCATATTTTGGTAACCCTTCCTTGTTATTCCATAAATTTATTTTATATTGAAAAGTTATAGGTATTTTTTTTGACTTCGATGATACAATAAACTAAAGGCGGAATGACCTGGGAGACCCTTATACTTGGCTCCATTTGTTACCTGGACTCTTCTACTCACAATTTTGCCAATTGAACACTTACAGTTTTTAAAACACAGTATTTTAAACTCCTCTAATCATGTGGATAACACCTCACTATCCACATCAAAAATATATTGCAACATCATTTTTTTTATTACAAATAATATTTTTGTAAAAGAAATCTCAAACTAATCTCCAAAATCCTTTCTTTTTTGACTTCTTTCCATTTTTTCTTTTCTTCCCATATTTTTCATCTATTTTGCTACTAATCATTCATTGTTTTTCTTTCCTAGTGAATTTTTTTCGTTGAAGAGGAATTAGAGATAAGCAAAGCTTTGTTATGTTTTTTATTCTAAATTTTGCTATTTGAATGGTGGTGAGAAATAAAGTGACTAAAATGGAGGATGAGAGAAAGAAGAGGAGACCAAAAATGGGTCATTATAGAAAACTCTTCAAAAATGCTCTCAATAAAATTGCCTTACATTTAGAAAGAATCTCAAACATATGTTTTTCAAAATCCCATCTAAAATCCGCATCTATTTCACAATTAAGAACCTCTTACCCCCCACCCCCACTCTTTTACCCAAATCTAAATAAATATCTTTTTCCCAATCATTATAGAACTCTCAAATGATAGGTAGCATATGAGAAGAGAAAGAGGAAAAATTATCTGCAAGAGTATTGGAAGAGACTGAAGAAGATGTGTGTGTGGTGAGGTGGGGGTTGGGTGAAATTATGAGGAGGAAGAAGAAGAAACGTACAACATTTGGGAATGAATGTTGGCTTGTAAAGCTTCCTTTTCCTCCTCTGTTATAACTGGATATTGGGCATCTTGAAGAGTAGGCCTCCATTGAGCAGTTTCAGTACAATTTTTTTATAGAAATCAATGATTTCCTCTTCAATTTTGTGTGGCTCTTGAGTGATTTCTCCCTGTACCATGAGCTGATCTATGTTATTATATCTTCTATGTGCATTTGCTATTCTGTGAAAAAACTTGGTGTT
Organism: Solanum tuberosum; assembly: GCF_000226075.1. Lineage (NCBI taxonomy): Eukaryota > Viridiplantae > Streptophyta > Magnoliopsida > Solanales > Solanaceae > Solanum > Solanum tuberosum. The sequence continues at coordinate 88,205 of NW_006239411.1, read as the reverse complement.
CTTGTCCCCTTCTTTGAGCCACAAGGCTCTTGATTTTTGTCTCCACAAACTTTCTTCCCTCTTGACCAGCTCCTCATACTCCGACATAATCCCTGCCTTCTTTGTTATCTCTTCCTCTGTGAGAATTCTATCTTCTCTATTTGCATCAATTATTGCCATTTGTTCAAGTAGCTTTTTCCGCTGATTGCTCAGATTTCCAGTATCACGTTTCCTCCATTCCTTTAGTTTAGTTTTAACAGCTTTGAGTTTGGATGCTAAAACATGGCCAGGTCTTCTAGTGAAGTTGAAAGAGTCCCACCATTCTTTCACTCTGTCAACAAAACCTTCTCTCTCAAGCCAGTAGTTTTCAAATTTGAAATAGTTCTTTTTTCTCTCCCAAGATCCACCCAACAAGGCTAATGGAATGTGGTTTGAACTCAATCTTTGGAGGGGTACTTTTTTCAAATTATTGAAGTTAGCATCCCATTCTTCTGAAATCAATATCCTATCAATTCTGGATGCTGCTTCATGTTGTTCCCCTTTGAACCAAGTGTAAGTAGCATCCTCTAGTTGCAAATCAATCAACTTCATGTCTTCAATGAAATCTGAAAATTCTTTCATGCCTTTTGTTCTATTGTTACAATTCTTTTTCTCAGAATTGAACCTTGATACATTGAAATCCCCACATAGAGCCCATGGTCCCTCTATCAGACTCCTCAGTGCTCATATTTCTTCCCAAAGCAATCTCCTTTCCTTGTAGCAATTAGGAGCATATACTCAGTTGTCCAGCTCTATGTGGGCTTATACTTATTTTCTGGGGCATAGTACAACTCTTAGGCCTGGACAAGAGGCCCAAATCTGATCTTAGATTTAAATGAGTCATGTGCAAGTCACATGTCTCATTGAAACTTACCCCTCCAGCTGTCTTTCTCTTACAACCCACATGTTGTTTCTGACCAAAATTCCTTAATTGATGGGATTCTAGTACAGAATTACAGCTTGCACTTTGGATTATCCTCTGGGTAAAACCTTGTACTGGATTCAACCTTGTTTCTTCTCCATTGGTTCCATAACCTGATTCCGGTGTTATTTCAAACCTGGGTTTGCACTCCACCTATATCGGAAAGTGGTAAGTAATTCCGTTCCGTTCTATGGAGACCTCCTTGGGTATTTTCCTATCGTCGCTGGCCACCAGAATTCTTGCCCACTTCATGTGGTTTTTTAGCTCTGTTTCTTCCTCAGTTGCGATCCATCCTCCACAGACTTCTCCAATTTCTTGGAATACTTTCTAAGACCACAAGTGCAGGGGAATGCCTACCACTCTAATCCAAGTTTCTTTGCATGTTAAGGAGTTTGGGATGCTTCCTATTAAAGAAGGTTTTTAGTTTTCGTGCCTGAGATCATGTTCCACTTTACTCCTCTTCAGTTTTTTTCTGTACTTCTTCTTTTCACTACTCTGCTTTCAACTGTAATGAGTGGATGAGTGCTGTGTTTTCAGTGGTAGTGACTAGTGACTGTTCTGCTTTTTCTTTTTTTTCCAAGGTTAATCTTTAAAAAAATTGAGCTTTTTGACTAGGCAAATGGATGGAGGACCTTGGATCGGAAGGAGGAGGAGAAAATGCAAGGCATGGAACATGGTCGCACTCGCATTAATGTGGGTGGTGTGGAGAGAGAAATTAGAGCGTTTTTGAGGGGTAGAGTTGAGTTTTTCTCAATTGAGAAATAGCGACGGTCCCTTTATTTTCTTTTGGTGCACCTTTAGAGTTCCTAATTGTATATAAGATTGGGTGGAGTTCGTTGAGAATCATTTATTATTGTAGATTCTTTACCTTTTTGGTATACCCCTTGTATTTGGCCAATTTTTTGGCCATGTTTATGAATGAAAATACGCTTACCTGATCAACAACAAAAAAACAAACTCCTCGACATTGCCAATTCTTAGTTGTATATTTTCAAACATGAATTAGTGAATGAGACTCTCATTCTACTACAATTTAAAACCTGGGGATGTGCTTATAACTTTATTGATTTTTTTTTATGAAATAATAGATTTCATTTTTGGCATCACGTAGATGCATAGATTACAAAAGTTATGTAAGCAAAAGTAGTATAAGCTACTTTTCATCGGTAACTATGGCAAGACCATAGAACTAACTAAGTCTAAAAAGTTATCAGGGAGACCATAGAGCTAACTAAGTCTAAAAAGTTATCAGGGGAATCTACAGGTGAGACATTGTGCCAACTATATAAATAAGGAGAAATGGTCTAATGGACTCTTATACTTGTATGAGTTTGTATGCTAGATCCTTCTATGAATTTGTATTCTAGATCCTTCTACTTGATTTTTTGCCAACTGAATCCTTAAACTCAATTAAAATGAGACTTTTAAACTCTCTGACCATTGATAGAGCTTATATGACATTTATTTTGCCGACTCATTTACAACACTGGTATCGAACTTTAAAAAGCGAGTGAAAGCAATGAATTTGCTTTAGCAAAATATAAATAATAAAAAAAGAAATCAAAGTTCCCAACCCCTCCTTTCATCGTCATCCCCAAACCCTAGCCGTTGTCACTTCCGTAGATGCTTAGCAGCCAACCCATTCTCTATGCCATGGCGGAAGACCAACCAGCCAAGGAAGAGAACGTTAAGAAGTTCAGCTACAATGGAGTAGATCTGGATTCTCTTCTTGACATGTACACTGATGAGCTTGTTAAGTTTTTTCGTGCTCGTCCTCGCAGAAGGTTTTAGAGGGGTTTGAAGAGGAAGCCTATGGCTTTGATCAAGAAGCTCCACATGGTGGAACGTGAGACCCTACCAGGTGAGAAGCCAAAGGTTGTGAGAACACATTTGAGGAACATGATCATTGTTTCTGAGATGATTGTAAGCGTTATTGGTATCTACAATGGAAAAAGAATTAGGGGAATGGAGATGGTGGGTGTTAAGGGTGGTTGTGGGTGGAGGGAGGGGGAGGAAAGGTGAGAGATATAATTATTTTATTTTATTTTTTAAATAGAAAACTTATTATTTTTGTCTTTTATAGGGTAACATTTTTGTTAATAATTTAAAAATAGTTGTGAAATAATTATGACATGACATTAATATATCTGATGTGGATATGACATGTCATTTATGTAAGGGAGAATGAGTTACACACATGGTTGGAAGGGTTTATAAAAGTCTTATTTTAATTAACTTTAAGAGTTCAATTGACAAAGGATTAAATAGAAGGGTCTAGAATACGAACTCATACAAGTATAAGGGTCCATCAAACCATATCCATACATGGATCCATATCCCAAATCTTAAAAATTAAATCATAAAAGATCCGACCTCTAAATCCGCACCCGAGTCCGAGCAACTTAGATAAATAGGGTCTTTGTGTAATAATGTAGACACAACAATTCAATAATATTCTTCTCTTATATTTCTCACTCTCTTTTAGCCACCTCTTCAAAGTCCAAAGCTAAATTGGTTTTCTGTAACAATTCATCATCTGTAGGACTTATTTGTTCTTGGATAGTCTCCAAATTGGCAATTTGGTAGGAGCTCCTCCTTTTGCTGTTTCCAGTTCCCCTTGTTAGTTCTACTCCACTGGTTCAAATTTCCTTTGAGCATTTTAACTTTCAGCTAGAATGTAGCCAGGTCTGCCACTGACTTTGAAAGGGATCCACCATATTTTCTTGTTTGATGTTAACAAACTGTTCCTCCCATTGAGAGGAAAAAAGAAATCTGTCGATCCTAGATGCCGAGTTGCGGTTTTACCCTTTTCTTGTGTAGAAGTCATTTGGCTAATCTGGGTTCTAAAGAACTGAAGATAATAATATGTTGATGTATCTTTTTTTTATTTTTTGAAATATGTTAACGTATCTTTTTTCTTCCCCTAAAAAAAGAAAAAGAAAATGCTGAAATATCAGGTTTACTCATGGCTTAACTTTGTTTTTTAAGTACAGGTTTCTTAATGTTATCAAGCAATTTTTGTGCTTGTCGTTGTTGAAGAACAGTGCACTATCTGTGATGACGATCTTTCAACTTCTTTGTTCAATATTCAAGAACTTATTATCAAAATATAGATCTGGGTTGAAATCAGAAATTGGAATCTTCTTCCCCATGCTCATCTTGCGTGTGCTGGAGAATGTGCTTCAGCCTAGTTTCTTGCAGAAGATGACTGTTTTGGGATTGCTGGAGGAGATATCTAAGGATCCTCAGATTATCATTGATGTATTTGTCAACTATGATTGTGATGTCGATGCTCCTAACATATTTGAGAGGTATTTTCTGAGAATTCTATTTCAACTAATTGTTTAGTTAGATCATATTGAGTAATGGTTTAGTTCATCAGTCATAACTACTGTTGCATTCATTTTTCAAGCTTCTAAGTTGGTTATCAACATTTATTTTGACATTGCATTAATTTTTCAAGCTTCTTAGTTGATTTTGATAGTCACCACATAAAGTCGAACTCATGGTCCTCGAGTCATATTATGTTTTTGGTTACAATAAAATGTTTCTCTTTGTCGTCAGGTATGTACTGGAATATCAAGTTCAAGATACAACTTGACTTCCGAGTCTTCAATAGTTTTTTACTCGGTCTATCGATTTGACTCCCAAGGTTTACTTAGTTCCAAAGTTCTTCTCTGACTCTCCGAGTCTTGTTGTTCTCATTACATGAATAGTGATAACTTCATTTAGTATTACATGCTGGATATAGAAAAATCACGTTTTCCATATTAAGTTCAGACCATATGTCTATAGTTTTTGCTGTAATGGTATGCGAAGGAGGATGGGACACACCTTTAGATCATATGCTAAGGGCGATTGACTTCGGGGTAAGGTGGTGTAGTGCTGAGGTAGCTGTCAAAAGGAACATTGTCTAGCAAGATGTACACCTAAGAAGGAATAATTGAAGGCTAAACAAAGCGGTTTATGGGAAGGTGAAGGGAAAAATAAGGGAGCTAATTTCCCCGAGTTTGAGGAATTAGAGAGTAAATAAGGGAAGAGAGTGATCTAGAAGAAAAACATTGCTGGTCACTCCATTCTATAAGGGAAGCTGTAGATATCCTCTCGTTGGTTAGTTCTATAACATTTTCCCTTCATTATGGTACAAATTTTCTATGACATAACACTATTGAACACTCATCAATAGTGTATTGGACAACATTCCCACCTATTTTATGTCTCTACTCCTTATGCCAGCTGAGGTGAAACAGTGACTGGACAAAATCAGGAGAGATTTTCTCTGGGAAGGCAACAACAGGGACCACAAAATTCACCTTGTTAAATGGGCCAAAGTCACTTTGCCAAAACAATATGGAGGATTGGGGATCAAAGACTTGGCTTTACATAACAAGTATATGCTATTGAAATGGCACTGGAGAGACAATCAAGAGACGGCTGACTTGTGGAAGGAAGTGCTCCAAGCAAAGTATGGTAGTGATAGTCATTGGTGCTCTAATAAAGTCAGTACCTCTTATGGTACGGGGTCTGGAGAGATATAAGGAAACTGTGGGAAATATGCTTCAGTGATGCCTCACTTATGGTGGGAAATGGGGAACATATTCTGTTTTGGGAAGATATTTGGCTAGGAGACATTCCTCTAATTAATGCTTTTCCAAGCATTTTCCAGATTGCATCTAATCCAGACTCAACCATCTCACAGTACAGGGAAGACAATGTGTGGAATCTTCCCTAAGGAGAAATCTTAATGACTGGGAGTTGAAAGAGGTTTTTAGTCTCATGGCCACCATTCAGACTAGTGCAATCAACCATCAAAGTAGGGACAAACTCATCTGGAGAATAGCAGGGATGGATCCTACTCAGTTAAAGCATGCTACCTTCAACAAAGCTCCAAAAAGACCTTAATTGATCAATGGCCATGGAAATTAATCTCGAGAACTAAGTTGCCACCTAAAGTTATTTGTTTCAGTTGGATTACTCGAAAAGACTCTTGCTTGATTCAGAATAATCTCATGAGGAGGAAATTCCAAATAGTCACAGATGCTACATGTGCTTATGCAACTTATAATCTATTAATCACCTGTTCCTTCATTGCACAGTTGCAACAGGACTATGGACATGTTCTTCTCAGTTTTTGGACTCACTTGGGTCATGCCAAGATCATTGAGAGGGAGCTTTTGTGTGTTGGAGTTCTTGGAAAGTTGGGAAGTCCATCAAGCAGATCTGGTCTTTGGTTCCAGCCTGTATTTTGTGGTGCTTATAACAAAGGTTGTTTTAATGGCATCCCAACTCCCATCTCTACCCTTATTGCAAGATGTTTGATTACTCTTTATGGTTGGGTTAATCTCTCTCCTGTACTTGGTGTCTACTCTTTCCTGGAATTTATCAGTTCCATAGATCTCTGCTGTTAGCTGTTTAGATAGCTTTTTTCCTTTTTGGGAGCTGATATTTTCTTTCTTTTGTAACCTGTGCATCTGCTTGATGCTTTGTTAATGACATTCTTCTTACTTCATCAAAAAAATCATTTCAATGTATCACTCTGTTCTCCCGTTACAAGCCTAGATATTGAATTGTTTGCATTTTGACTACCACAATCCTGTCTAATCTCACCTCAACTTCACTCTTCTTATATTACTAAACTTGTGGTGCATATATTCAGTCTTACTTCTACTTGTCCTAAAACCCTACTCTCTAGAGTGCTTCTCCATAGTAAAAAATTTTGGTTGACATCCTCGTTTGTTTCATCGCTTAGCCTAATATCTTTGGCAATAGTCAATACTGGACCTTATCTTGTATTGTGTTTGTATTGTGTTAGAGAAAACATCTCCCCAATCTCCGAGCTTCTATCAATCACACTGCTGTTTTCAACTTTTGAGATACTCACAATTACAATCTGGAATCGTCAGACACTTTCATTTGTATTTCCTCTTACTCTTATCTGAGTAGTTCACGATCTCTGATGAATTTTCCTACTGCTCCTTCTATTTGGAAATCTAAGGTTCTATTTAAAATAGAGGCTTTTGTGTCCTAATGCTGCCTCTAAGATGGTATAATTAAAAAAATCTTAAATCAGAAGTATGGATTACTGCCTCATGTGCAGGTAGGGCATTCTAACTTATTTCTGTATTATTCTTTGGCTAGGAATTATATCTGTTTAGGACATTTTTTTTAAAAAAACACACTTTTTTAATTTGTCCCTAGGGCTTTGGTCTAGTGACATGCGATGTGTGAGTCGTGTGCATGCCATTAGGTCAAACCCTGTTGCAGATGAAGTCTAATAGTCAAATGGATAAAGAAAGGTTGAGGGGCAGACCCATTATTCATCTAGTTTCAGAAGCGTCACTGACCCTGGGATTTCTCGATTATAAAATATAGTGCTGATGGTTAGAACGTTAGGTGTATAAGTTCATAAGTTATATATTGCCCCACTTTGAAGGAATATCATATGTATTGTGTTTGACACCTATAATAGGCATTTCTTTATCAAACCATCAATGCATCGCCTCTCATATTTCTGTGTCAGAGAAAGTTACCAATTTCAAAAAATAAAATAAAATATTTCTGTGTCAGAGATCAGAAATAGGATGATTATCTTATTCTCACATAGTTCAATAAAGAATATGAACTCAAACCAGTGAGTTCAAGAGTAAGATTGTGTCCTTAGCTCATTGGCAATTTTGAACAAATTACTGTGGTATTGTTGGTATGGCTAGAGCTTGCAAACACAACTTTATAAGCAGTCACTTTGAATAAGACTGGAAGCCTGCCTCCTTATCCCTTGCTTGGCTACAAGTCAATACTTTTTCAGTTTTCTCTTTTGCATCAATGCACATGCATGTCTTTTCTCTTTTGCATCAATGTACATGCATGCCTTTTCTCTTTTGCAGCAATACACATGCATGGTTTTTCTCTTTTGTATGTTGATATCACCTAAATTGAATTAAAACAGCTTTAATTCCATCAGATATTTGCAGGACTGTTAATGGTCTTCTTAAAACTGCTCTTGGTCCGCCTCCCGGTTCCACTACTACGCTGTCCCCAGTCCAAGATATTACATTTCGTTCTGAATCTGTGAAATGCTTGGTCACAATTATTAAGTCAATGGGGATGTGGATGGACCAACAACTGAAGGTAGGGGACCCTAATCAAGATAAGGTGTCTGATCATGAAGTTTCAGAAGCGGCTATCAGCGTCAGTGAAGAGGGTAACATAGACTATGAGCTGCATCCGGAAGCAAATTCTGAATTTTCTGGTGCTGCTGCCTTGGAGCAACGCCGTGCTCATAAATTAGAAATACAGGTTTATCATCTTGCATTAGCACATTCCCTTAGCTTCATTTGCTGCTTTCATACACTTTGTGTTACTTGAGGTATGGTTAAGTACTGACAACTCTAAATGGATCAAATGCAGAAAGGCGTTTCACTGTTCAACAGAAAGCCTTCAAAGGGTATTGATTTCTTAATGAGCACCAAAAAGATTGGGAATTCCCCAGAAGATGTAGCTTCTTTTCTGAAAAATACCACTGGGTTGAATCCAACCATCATTGGTGATTATCTGGGTGAAAGAGAGGAGTTTCCTCTGAAAGTTATGCATGGATATGTCGATTCTTTTAATTTTGAAGGTATGGACTTTGGTGAATCAATCAGATATTTCCTTCGAGGGTTCAGATTACCTGGTGAAGCTCAGAAGATTGACCGTATAATGGAGAAGTTTGCGGAGCGCTTTTGTAAATGCAATCCTAACTCTTTTACCAGCGCAGATACAGCTTATGTGCTTGCTTACTCTGTGATAATGCTCAATACAGATGCACATAATAGCATGGTGAAAGATAAGGTATCCTGGGAATCTCTCTGAAGTGTTTCTCATAGTTGTATGATTCACTGCATGTATTCTTGAATTCTACCATTGTTGTCTACTACCATTCATTTCTAAAAACTAATTATTTTTTTTGAAAACTACTACGTTCATTCATTTCTTACCCTTAAGGGTGTTTTCGTTTAGAAGGTTATGCATGGATTATTAATGAATGGATCTCAATGCAGGAACAGTAATATAGGGATTATTTCTTGTTAGATGTTAGTTTGATATGTTACATATTAGTATACAATGTATAATTTAAAATGTGTTTTACTTTTTAAACAAAATGTTTTTTTTTAATAGGTAACAACTTTGTATTATAGACCAATGCTTCGGTAGTACTGAAAATGCCCTTTACGAAGAAAATGTAAAAACTGACAGCTAAGAAAGTGAACAATCCTAACAAAAGTATAAAACTTCTAGGATTGATTCTGCATCTACAGGGGAACTCTTTGAACACCAGGAACAGAGAAGCAAAATACAATCTGTTTTAATCTTATGTAAGGTGCTACTTCTGTCCTCAAAACATTTGGAGTTCCTTTGTTTCTAAGAGGTCCACCAAATGCAAGCTGGAATGGTCCTCCAGTAGCTTCTATACCTTGCCCCAATCCTAGCTTCCTCCCAGCTAGAAAGAGTGTCAACAATTTTGCTAGGCATTGTCCTGTGTATGCCTGAGACTGATGAAAATCTTCCATAGTTGGTCAGTGATTCTGCTGTGTAAATACAGATGACCAACCCTGTCCAGTATTACTGGTTGGAGAGTGTAATTTTTTGTCTGTCTTAACGTTCATATTAAGTCTATGCACCAAGTCATCTTAACTTTGTTATGCACGTAGATGATACTTGTAAAATAGTGGGATTGGTATTTGCTTCTTTTTTGACTTTTAACTATTGTATTTCTCCATTTAGATGACAAAAGCTGATTTTATCCGGAACAATCGGGGGATCGACGACGGGAAGGATTTACCTGAAGATTATTTGGGTGCTCTTTATGACCAAATTGTGAGAAACGAGATAAAGATGAAAGCAGATTCTTCCGTGCCACAGAACAAGCAGGGGAACAGTCTTAATAAGCTGTTGGGCTTGGATGGTATACTGAACCTAGTATGGAAGCAGAGAGAGGAAAAACCACTGGGTGCAAATGGAGTTCTCGTGAGGCATATTCAAGAGCAGTTTAAAGTAAAATCTGGAAAATCTGAGTATGATTCAGTTCTACATATTGGCTTATGAATCTACTTTTCATATGTACTGATTGTATGATGATAGGATTCTGATTCTTTCTTTATCATCTGCTGACAAATTAGTTTTTCATTTCGATGAATTGCTGCAGTGTGTAGAACTGGGAAATTGTGTGCATAGATAGGGTTTAGTTATACATAATGTCAAGCTGGCCTCATGTGCGTTCGTATCACGGATTTTCTCTTTTAGGTGAATAAATACAGATAAACTTATATCTTATCCTGTTGCAGGTCTGTCTATTATGTCATTGCAGATCCAGCTATATTGAGATTTATGGTAGAAGTCTGCTGGGGTCCCATGCTTGCTGCTTTCAGTGTCACCCTAGACCAGAGTGATGATAAGAATGCCACTTCTCAATGTTTGCTAGGGTTCAGGCATGCTGTGCATATTACAGCTGTGATGGGTATGCAGACGCAGAGAGATGCTTTTGTCACCTCTATGGCAAAGTTCACTAATCTTCATTGTGCGGCCGATATGAAACAAAAAAATGTTGATACAATGAAAGTAATTTCCATTTCCTTGATTTCTGTCATGTCATTTACAATCTTATGCCCAGACAGTGATATACCTGCTGCAGATGAAGAGTCTTCATGAAAATAAATGCACACCATTTACCTTTTTTTAATAAAGATTTTTTTTTTATTGATGTGGGAAGAACTCCCATGTACAAACATCCACCAAAAGGTAGAGAAACTCTTTGGTGCACTACAAAGAAACCAGAAACAAGAAACTATTCCTCAACTATAAAAGTCATGGTCAACTCAATCAAAAGCTTTTCTACTAATCTGAAACCATGCAGAATAACATCCTTTTAATTTGCATGCAGACAATAATGTCGATTGCCATTGAAGATGGGAATCATCTTCATGAAGCGTGGGAGCATATATTGACATGTCTATCTCGATTTGAGCATCTGCAGTTGCTGGGGGAGGGAGCGCCATCTGATTCCTCCTTTTTTACTACCTCGGGCTCTGAATCTGAGGAAAAAACATTGAAGCCAGCTGGATTTCCATCTCTGAAGAAAAAAGGGACACTCCAGAATCCAACTGTTGCTGCTGTTGTTCGAGGGGGTTCATATGACAGTGCAGCTGTTGGAGCTAACTCTCCAGCATTGGTGACTCCAGAACAGATAAATAACTTCATTTCAAACTTGAACTTACTTGATCAGATCGGCAACTTTGAACTAAATCACATATTTGCTCATAGCCAAAGGCTGAACAGTGAAGCAATAGTAGCTTTTGTCAAGGCCCTTTGCAAAGTTTCAATGTCAGAACTACAGTCTCCAACAGATCCCCGTGTATTTAGCCTTACAAAAATTGTTGAAGTTGCGTAAGATTCTGTCTGTGAACTCATCAAATTATACCTCACAAAGACAGAAAATTTAGAATTTGAATATGATGAAAGTATGATCTTGATTTTGCAGGCACTATAACATGAACCGTATCAGATTAGTGTGGTCCCACATATGGAGTGTTCTTTCAGAGTTCTTTGTGGCTGTTGGTTTGTCAGAAAATCTTTCTGTTGCAATTTTTGTTATGGACTCATTACGACAACTTGCTATGAAGTTTTTAGAACGAGAGGAACTGGCGAACTACAACTTTCAGAATGAATTTTTGAGACCATTTGTTATTGTTATGCAGAAAAGTAATTCTGCTGAAATCAGGGAGTTGATAGTTCGTTGTATTTCTCAAATGGTTCTGAGTCGTGTCAATAATGTAAAATCTGGGTGGAAGAGTGTTTTTATGGTAATTATCACGTCCTTAGTTCAAGTTCTTACACTCTTTTTTCTTTTATCATTAGCAGCTGCTAATAACTAGAGTATTGGTACCAATAGAATTTCCTCTTCTTTTCAAACTGCTTTAAAATGTTTTTTCTTGAGCACCTCTCTACCTCCAAAGGTAGGGGTAAGGTTTGCACACACACTACTCTCATCCTAAGAAAAAGAGACTTTAGAGGCTTGTGGTCTAAAATAAATCTTAGATATTTGTGTGGCTATATATCATTTTATTAAAGGTAAAAGGGTTTTTTTAAGTTGACTTGCTTCTAATTGTGGAAAGGTGACATTCTTTTTGGGATAGACCAAAAAGGAAGGGTGCGACATAAATTGGGACAGAGGGAGTAATATTTAACCGTATAGTTGTCTTTTGGTTGGTACTGAAACGGAACCTGGGATGTGATGGGCCTTTATACGCACCTTTGCAGGTTTTTACAGCTGCTGCTGCAGATGAAAGGAAGAATATTGTGTTGCTGGCCTTTGAAACAATGGAAAAGATCGTACGGGAATATTTTCGTTATATCACCGAGACTGAAGCATTGACTTTTACGGATTGTGTTAGATGCCTCATCACCTTCACAAACAGCAGATTCAACAGTGATGTCAGCCTCAACGCTATTGCTTTTCTCCGTTTCTGTGCTGTCAAACTTGCAGAAGGGGGCCTTGTTAGCAACGAGAAAAACAAAAATAATGATTCATCCATTCCAGTGGCCGAAAAAGAAGCTTCAGATGGGCTAATCTTCACAGATAAGGATGACTATATGCCTTTCTGGGAGCCTCTGCTCACAGGTATGTTGTTGCTTTTCTTTTTCCATACTTCTACCTTTCTGGAAACATTAAACCATTCTTATCAGTGAATCCTGACGAGTTGTATCATGCAGTAACAAGTGGCTAATACAGCAGGGTGTCCTTACACTTTTGTGGAATGACCAATTTTCTAAGTCAAATTAGTTCACCTCCTTTCTGCATAATCCTCACACCTTTAAGACTGGAGGACCCAAGGAAATTTGATTATGAGAATATTCTGAACTGTAAATGAATTTCAGAGTTTAAAAAATTGTGGACTGCACATGTAAATTCTAAGTTATATGGACGTCTAGATATAATAACCTTCTAACTGAAATATCAGAAGTGGCAGTTTTCTGTTATAGTAATTATCCCCATTTATATTTACTGGGGAGTTCCAAACTGTTTCAGGGTTATCAAGACTGACTTCAGATCCTCGATCAGCTATTAGAAAGAGTGCATTGGAAGTTCTGTTCAACATCTTGAAGGACCACGGCCATCTCTTCCCACGCCTATTCTGGATTAATGTCTTCAAGTCTGTAATCTACCCAATATTCAGTCCAGTAAATGATAGCCCAGAAGCTGAAGTGAAATATGACCAGTCATTTAAATCCAGATACATACCACCACCAGATGGATGCTTATGGGACTCTGAAACTTCTGTGGTGGCAGCTCAATGTTTGGTGGATTTATTTGTTAATTTCTTTGATATCGTGAGGTCTGAATTGCCTAGTGTAGTCTCTATAATGGTAGGATTCATACAAGGTTCTGGCAAGGATCCTGCAGCCACTGGGGTAGCTTCTGTAATGCGGTTGGCAGGTGATTTGAGAGGCAAATTCTGTGAAGAGGAATGGGAAGTTATCTTTCTAGCTCTGAAAGAAGCTTCATATTCCACTCTACCCAATTTTCTGAAGCTTTTGAGAACAATGGACAACATTGAGATATCTACTAGTCAGTCCGAAAATGATATGGAAACATCTTCTGGGGCTGGATTGGTATATGATGAATCAGAGGATGACAACCTGCATACTGCGGGATATGTTGTTTCAAGGATGAAGGACCATATAGCGGCTCAGTTGCGCATCATACAGGTTCTTCGTGCACCTTTCCCTACTCACTGCATATAGCGGCTGTGTGTATAGTGTTTGTCACCTTATTTGGTGTTGTTTCCATGGTCAATTATTATGGATAGAATATTATTCATTAAGATAAGATGCACGTTGATCCTTTGAAGGGTTGAAAAAATGGATGCACATGGGCATGTTTCTTTGTGCTGTGATAATTCTTATTCTCTGCTCTGCATTTTCTAGGTAGCCTGTCCTTGTTTCTTCAGAAACTCTTTGACTTACATAGCAAAAACATGCAGAATGAGAACTACCAGTCTTAGTGCGCTTATTAAATATGGAAAGATGAGAAGACCAGTATAAAAGATAATCTAGTTCGGGGTTGAGTCACTAATGGGATCGATGGATCTGTGTTTTGATACCAAGTGAATAAATGGACATTGACCCTTAATTGCCAAAGTCAATATAAGGACACCACAATCCATTCCCTCTACATTGCCAGCCAGTAGTGTGACAATATCATGATTGAAAGTTATAAAATAGGAATAAACATAGTTCATGCATTAACCTTGGGATAATTCTTAGCTTCCTTTCTTTATCTATGAACTGTTTGGACAGGTATTTTAAGAGTTTCCATGTTCTGGTACTTTCTATAAGTTCTTGAACAATAGAGCAGTTAACAAATTAAAGTAGGATGAACTAACTGTTTACAGAAGAGTTATGTTAAATACACTGTTGGCATCATCAAATTAGAGAACAACATGATTCACCTTGCTTCTTATTCATTATGCTGCTAATTTTCGATGTACAGGTTTCATCTGATCTCTACAAGATGTGTCGGCAATCGATATCAGCTGATACTGTCAATGTCCTCCTTGGAATCTATTCAGCTATCACTTCTCATGCTCAGCAATTGAAATCTGAGAAAGTTGTACAAGTGGAGCTGCAAAAAGCATGTTCTATCCTTGAGATACCAGAACCTCCGTTGGTATTTTTTGAAAATGAGTCCTACCAGAATTACCTCAATTTCTTGCATGGGCTGCTTGTGAGCAATCCATCATTCGTCGAAGAGAAGAATATAGAACCAGAACTTGTGGGTGTATGTGAAGAAATTCTACGTGTATACTTGGAATGTGCTGGGTTGAACTCTGTCAAGAAGAAACCAGATGATAAGGCAATATACCAGTGGAATCTTCCCTTGGGATCAGCCAAGAAGGAAGAACTGGTAGCAAGGACTCCCTTGGTTCTGTCAGTACTACGCATTCTGTGCAGTTGGCAAACGGATTCTTTTAGGAAGTACATTTCTCAGTTGTTCCCATTAATGATAGATCTTGTTCGGAGTGAGCATAGCTCTGGAGAAGTCCAGATTGAACTAAGCCATTTTTTCCAATCCTGTATCGGCCCCATTATTATGAAATTGTGATCTATGCCATTTAGTGAACTGTTCTTGGGTCAGAATTTAAAATCTGGTAAGCATAGATCCCTCTACTTGGAAGCTTTGTTTTCAAGGTTACTTACATGAACCTCCTTCATACTTTAACATAACTAGATACCTCATTTTCACCTAATGGTTAATAGATCGGCGGGAATTTTCTTCATCAATGCTTACAAGGTACTGTTTTTGGTATTTGTGCATATTAATCTCTTCGCCTAATTGCTGTTCCTCCAAACACATTTTTCTCTTTTCTTTATTAACTATTTTGTTATTTTTATCATCTCTCGAGTCCACGCCAGTTGAGATACTAAGTGGATCTCCAAACAGTGTGCTTCACCTGGTTCGTAGATACATGAAATTAAGTGGACCTCTCAGATGTTATACGTAGCATTTCAGAGCCTTTGATTTAATGTTAAAGTTTTTACTTATATATATTTTTTCATGAAGCAAATGGAAAATTGCTTTCTACTTGCCATTGAAGCTTGTATCAGCTTTAGTTTTCCTCTTTGGGTTTTCAGTTCTTGTATCTAATCAAATTATAGCTAGGCTTGAACTTGAGCCGGAGTTAAAAAGTGTGAAGCTGAAACGTGTGGCTCTTTAATATTTATAATAAATACATTTAAAAATAATATAACCATTACTAGTTGAAATTGGTAATCGCATTAAATTGATTTAATTATATAGAATACTAGGTAATTTGTCTGCCCTTCACGCGGTCATAAATAATAATTACATTGAACTTGCAAATAATTCTTTACTAATATTCATACATTAAAAATAATGGAAAAAATAGGTTCTTAAAAAATATTTGCAATACTCTAGCATGAATTTGATTATTTGTCCATATCACATAACTCTAGAACCTCTAATTAATGAATTGTTTAGGAAATAATCATTGGTTGTTTAATCAACATTAAAAGGAAAATAAAGAAGAAAATAAAAATATTTATACAAAGGCATTTCGTAAGAAAAAGAACACATTTAAGTTGCATAGATTATACGATTGTGATATATGTCTCAGGAAAAAATTCAAAAAATTGTATGCAGATTCAAAAAAGAAATTACACTTGAACATGAAAACAATTATAACTTTTGAACTTGCATGATGAATTTCTTCAATTGATAAGTGCGAAACTTCATATGTAGATCACAAAAAAAAAACAATGGACTATAGCACACAAAAATCGGCAAAATTTGGGTTTACCTGCTTTGGGGCTCGTTTGAACTTGAAAATGCTCCCGTTTGCCCTAGGGACGAACTGGGTCCATTTCTAAGATCTTAACGGACGTCCATGAAAAATTTCGGGAATTTCAGATCACAAAAAATCCATGGAATATAGCACACGAAAATTGGCAAAATCTGGGTTTACCTGCTTAGGGGCTCGTTTGAACTTGAAAATACACCCATTTGCCCCTCGGGATGAACTGGGTCCATTTCTAAGGTCTTAACAGACGTCTATGAAAAATTTCAGCCATTTTGTTTCTAGAATTCCAGATCACAAAAAATCCATGGAATATAGCACACAAAAATTAGCAAAATCAAGGTTTACCTGCTTAGGGGTCGTTTGAACTTGAAAATGCACCCGTTTTCCTCTCGGGACGAACTGGGTCTATTGCTAAGGTCTTAACGGACATCCATGAAAAATTTCGACAATTTTGTTGCAACACTCGAAAAATTAGTAGGTGAAACTAGAGCCTTACGTGAGAGTTTTTGAGTTTGATGTGTGGTTTAATGTTGTAAAATGGTTTTCCGAGCTTAGGTTGAGGGGTTTAGGGGTCAAACGTTAAGGTACGACCCTCCAAGGACCAACCAAGGGTCCTTGAGGAGGACCCTAAAACCCAACCCCCAAAGCTCCCCAAAACTGCCCAAGCTGCCTAAAGGTTGACACCTACGGATGGGACCTATGGGGCATTGGTTCATCCACGCCTCGTGGGGGTGCCTCGTAGGTCAAGCCCTCAAAAGTGAGCTCCAGTCACCCACCTACGGACCTGCAGGACGGGGCGTAGACCCACGTACGGTTCGTAGGTCATGTGCGTAGGTGGGGGTCTGCAATCTGTCTAGTTTCGGCCAAATGAAGGGTAAGTTGGTAAATTCCTAGGTTAGTTATATTGAAGTAAAGTTTGTTTATATAGCTTATTTAGACCTATATAAGTATTTTTAAACCTTTAACTAACCTATTTACTTCATAAATCACGACTACCCAAATCATAACCATCTTTACTCACAAAAAATCTTCTCTCTAAAATCTCCATTGAAGAAGAAGAGGAAGATCAAGTTAGGGCTTGAAGGAGGGGCTTTCTCACACTATTTTGCTAGGATTTCTTCATCTAAGATATGGTAGTTTTGATTCATGGTTAACTTTTCATCCATGAAATCCTCAAACCTTCAATTTCAAAGTTGAAAATTCTCCAAAACTAAGCATTTTCATTCTAGGTCATGGATTCTTTCTCAAAACGTTTTCAAAGGTTTGATTATCATATGTGCTTCCATGATGTAGATTCTTTGAGAATGAGGAGTCATGGTTATGAATGATGATCATTAGGGCTTAAGAGTGAAACTGATATGATTAACTTTAGATCCTAAGGCTTTGAGAGTAAAATCTACATGTGAATCCAATGCCAATGAATATGATTGTGTTGAGAGACCATTACCTACTTAATTCACCTTATGAATCATAGATGGTAGGAAGTGATAGAATCACTTAGGCCATGATGATATCCTTGTCTAAAGGTAGAATTCTAGACATGGTACTAAGCATGAATGTGGAATTAACATGAAAGACTTCTCACATAGTAATGGTTCTAGGGTTGAATGACTTCTCCTAACTAATTGAACCTAAGGTTAGAGAGCCTTCATACCTAGGTCATGGATGGTGATAGTTCCAATTAAACAAGATTGGTGATGAACTAAGATTGTGCTCAATGTAGCATCTCCTAGAGTTCAAACCTCATGGGCTAAGATTATGCATAAGGTAGTATCTCCTAGAGTCCAATGCAAGTAATGGTCTAAGATTATGCTTGAAGGAGCATCTCCTAGAGATCAAACTAAATGAACTAAAAGTATGCTCTAAGTAGTGTCTCTTAGAGTTCAAACATGATGAACTAAGATGTACTTAATGTAGTATATCCTAGGGTTCTAAGTAATGAGGGACTAAGACAAATTAGTGAGGAGCCTCATAATGTTCAAGAGTATAAATGGACTTAGATATGCTTGAGTAGTGCCTCATAGAGTCCATAATGATAATGAACCTAAACATGCTAAAAGAAATATCTCATAGGGTCCAACTTTATAATGAACTAAGATTATGCTTTAAGTAACATCTCCAAGAGTTCAAGTTTAATGAACTTAGATTATGCTTTAAGTAGCATTTCCTAGAGTTCCAGTATGATGAACTAAGGGTACCTAGTATAGTATCTCTTAGGGTTCAAAACAAGAAGGGACTAAGATAGACTTATTAAAGTGTCTCATAGTGTTTCCATGCTTTAAAAAGAGGGCTAGTCCCTAATTAAGGAACATGAGTATGATGACCTTAAAAAAGTATTAGTATGAGGGGTAGTATGGGATGCCACTTATGCATTGCACAAGTATGACTTAATGTTACCATATGATGTATGCTTAGATAAGATTGTGCTATAGTTGCCTTCCTTGACATGATATGATTGGCTAAGGTGATTGTCAAGCCCCGAGCTACCCCCGAGACGCGGACATGGGACCTAGGACCACAAGTGATCCCAAGCTAACCCTGCTGGCATGATCATGAGCATACAAAAGATAATAAACTGATGCGGAAGCTAAATCATAAATAAATCTGAAAAGATGGGGAATACCCATATACTATAACTGAATATATCAAATCTGAGAGTTTAATACAAAAGAAATAT
>NW_006239411.1:65160-65630 GCF_000226075.1 Solanum tuberosum | reverse complement strand
TGACGTCCGGAAACTAGTCATTTGAACTAGTGAGTTGTAAGGGTCAACTTTAAATGGTCATATCTTTTAGCTCAAAATGAATTAGGTGGACCTTTACCTATCCAATTAAAGGTCTCTTATTCCTCTTTCCAACGCCACCGAGTTTGCCCAATTTCGACCTTGGAGTAAAAATTTATGCCCGAAATATGAAGCACTGTCATGCTGCAACAAAGGGCGAACTAAGACGGGAATGGACACAATTTTTAAGTCAAGAATTAATAGGTCCTTAGTCCTTTTCCAAAATTGACCCTATGCTATTCTTTTCCTTTCCTAGCAACTATAAGATATTTTTATGACCCTATTCCTTTCATTTAAGTCACTCCTCTTAGAATTAAAAAGAAACCCACCTCCTCTCAAATATTCCTCTCTCTACTATCCTCCATTGAAGAAAGTCAAAACTTGGAGCTAGGGCTTGGATTGAAGGTAGTTTC
>NW_006239411.1:60095-65060 GCF_000226075.1 Solanum tuberosum | reverse complement strand
ACCAAAAGACCCCTGAATTAATTGTTGTCGGAGTGATTGATGGATTGGACTGACGGGCTGTCAATCAATCGACGGACCGTCGATTGGGTTCGTAGGTCGAGTCTGCCCGACAGGGCTTCACTAAAATGAGCATAAATTTTTACTCGGAGGTCGAAATTTAGCAAACTTGGTGGCGTTGGAAAGATAATTCAATTATATATCATACCATAGGTAATGGGACACACAATTCCTTTTGTACTAAAAGTTATGACCATCTGAAGTTGACCCATCAATAATTTTCAGCTAACTAGCTGCTGACCCTCATCTACAGTCAGACCTACGGACCGTGGATCGAATGACGGTCCGTGTTGGTCGACCGTAGTTTGTGTCAGAGGCTGGGTAAGGGAAGTCTCGATCCACGGACACAGACCACGGACCGTGGTCTGATCTACGGACTGTGGGTCTGTCCGTGAGTCGGGTCTTAGCCAATTTTCTGAGCTGGGTCTGGGAGGGGTTCAGTGTTGAACCACGGACCACCAGCACGGGCCGTGGTCTGACCTACAGTCCGTGGATGGCAACCGTGGGTTGCACCTGAAACTTCTCAAAATCTACATTTTTGGTCTGTTCGAATACGAGGTGTTACAGTGATAGTTCCCTTGTCTTTATGAAGTAAGCTAGTAATGAGACCAAAGTAGGGTAAATATGACTATGATGACTTCAAGGTTATGCTTGGTGTGCAGGGTAGTATGAGATGGTTTTCATACATTGCACAAATGTGCTATGAGGTTACTTGAGAATGGTTCTATTATGATATTGATGACTAAGAGTCAATTATGCTTATATGATTATGACTTATCTCATTTTCTCATTAACTATGTCTTATGTTGACTTATGTTTATATGATACTTGTGTTGGAGATTATGCTATGACTATGTTATTATCTCTCATGCTTATGTCTTATGTTGACTAACCATTTTGAGATGCTCTTATGATGTTGTTCTAGCTTTCATACTTTGTACATTTTGTACTAACGCATATTGCCTACATTCTAATCAAATGTAGGGTATTGGAGATTGAGTTCATTTGGAGGCTAGGTTTCTAAGGTGCAAGAAGAGTTGAAGATCTTGGTGAGTCCTCATAGCTTCGGGGACAACACCCACATTTCCTTTATATCTTTTATTTTCATGTTAAGACTATTGTATGGGCCGTGTCCCAAGAGTTTATCCTAAAAGTTGTATTAGATGTTTGAGACAAAGACTTCCGCTTGACTTTTATGAAAATGACTTCGATTGTAAAAGTTTTAAATTTTTTCGTATTTTATATTGTCTTATGTTCAGGATATGTTAAGGGCTTGTATGCGACTAATTCAGAGTCAAGTACGCCATGTTATGTCTAGGGGTACCCTTGGGTCGTGACACCTGATCATATCATGGATATGGAGAAAGAGAAATTAAGCCACTTAAACACACAAACAATACAACTGACTAAAAACGAACACCAGAGGCCCCAAAGAAGAATATAAAGCAATATGCCCAGATTCAATTATCAAATTCAAGAAAGCAAGAAAATGCAAGGTAAATTAAACGGAATAAACAATATATCAACTAATTAGATAGGATTGTGTTATAGTTGACTTCCTTGGCATGATATGATTGACTAAGGTAATAGTTCCCTTGTCTTTATGAAGTAAGCTAGTAATGAGACTAAAGTAGGGTAAATATGACTATGATGACTTCAAGGTTATGCTTGGTGTGCAGGGTAGTATGAGATGGCTTTCATACATTGCACAAGTGTGCTTTGAGGTTACTTGAGAATGGTTCTATTATGGTATTGATGACTAAGAGTCAATTATGCTTATATGATTATGACTTATCTCATTTGCTCATTAACTATGTCTTATGTTGAATTATGTTTATATGATACTTGTGTTGGAGATTATGCTATGACTATGATGATTATGCTAGGACTATGTTATTATCTCTCATGCTTATGTCTTATGTTGACTAACCATTTTGAGATGCTCTTATGATGTTGTACTAGCTTTCATACTTGGTACATTTTGTAATAACACATATTGCCTATATTCTAATCAAATGTAGGGTATTGGAGATTGAGTTCATTTGGAGGCTAGGTTTCTAAGGTGCAAGAAGAGTTGAAGATCTTGGTGAGTCCTCATAGCTTCGAGGACTACACCCACATTTCCTTTATGTCTTTTATTTTCATGTTGAGACTATTGTATGGGCCGTGTCCCAAGAGTTTATCTAAAAGTTGTATTAGATGTTTGAGACAGTATAAAAAGACTTCCGCTTGACTTTTATGAAAATGACTTCGATTGTAAAAGTTTTAAATTTTCCCATATTTTATATTGTCTTATGTTCAAGATATGCTAAGGGCTTGTATGCAACTTCTTCGGAGTCAGGTACGCCATGTTATGTCTAGGGGTACCCTTGGATCGCGACACCTGATCATCAACAGTTTAATAAAATATATGTAAGCAGATGTATCATGGATATGGAGAAAGAGAAATTAAGCCACTTAAACACACAAACAATACAACTGACTAAAAACGAACACCAGAGGGCCCCAAAGAAGAATATAAAGCAATATGCCCAGATTCAATTATCAAATTCAAGAAAGCAAGAAAATGCAAGGTAAATTAAACGAAATAAACAATATATCAACTAATTAATACGAAAAAAGAAAGAAGGAAGATTCCCATATTAGTTATTATCAAGAATATGCAAGAAAGTGGACAAATTTAAAATTATGTTGTGACGAAAGATTCTTGTTATATTAGCGGAAAAAGGAGGAATTATCAAGTAACTACAACTAGAGGAACGGAACATGAAAATTTACTTACTTGGAGAAATAGCAAAGAAGAAGATGAATGCTGGTTGTAATAGTGGTATATATAAACATAGAAGAAGAGATGCGGGTTGCATTATTTTAATGCAAATATAAATTAAGTTGTCGCTTACTGTTTAAGCTACTCATATTAGGAGTGTGCACTATTTGGATTAAACCGAAAAACCAAATCAAATCAAACCGAATTGTAATTTGGATTTTTGGTTTGGTTTTGGATTTATAAGTTACTTTGTTTGGTTTTTTGGTTTGGTTTCGGATTTAGAAAAATGAAAACCGAAAAACCAAAAAAAACGAATTATATACATATATATATAGATTAATACTTACACATATAATATTTAGGTTTACTATGTAGGCAGTAGGATACTAGTAAATCAGTATTACCGTAATATTTATGCCCATATCAAATTGTTGTCATCCTATTTCACTAAATTTTAGGCATTAGGTTTTACATTATAACTATAAATATCACATATTACTTGCACTTTCATGAAAAAAAATTAGCAGAACTAGAATTAGCGGCGCTAGTCAACTATTTTACTTTTGCAGTTTGCTCTTTTTTCTTGCTTTATTTTATTTGTGCGCTATTTGCTTTTGAAATTTTTATCTATTTCTTTCTAAAAAGTTTTTTCATCATATTTCAGGTTTAAGAGATCTTAATTGAAGACATGAGTTGAATTGCTGGTTCAACCTCGATGCAATTTGTGTTTATTGATAGTACTTTAGAGTTTAGAGTTAGTTTCATTGAAATTATTGATAGTATTGTGTTTTAATGTTTTACTCGTGATTATAATGGAAAGGATATTTAAGAGATTCAATATTATTACTTTTCCTTATATGAACATTTTATTTTTTAAGCATGCAAATATAACTTTGATTATGTTATTAATTAGTTATGAAATAAGTTATAACCGAATAGCCAAATCGAAAAAACCAAATCGAAAAGAGAAAAATTGAACCGAACCAATTTTTTTTGATTCTGGGTTAACTTTTTCAAAACCGAAAACCAAAAAATCCAAACCGAATAACACAAAACCGAACCGAAAAACCGAATGCACACCTGTATTTACTTAAAAGAAGAACGTTTTCTTTTTCTCCCCAATTATTTTCTTTAATTTAATTAATAGCCTTTTTTGACCACTGAATTGTTCATAAATTCAAATTATGTTTTTTTTTTGGTAACTGTGTAAACCCATTTAATTTTTAATTTATTAAAATACATGTTTTTTTTTATTTTCTTTAATATTTTATATTTAGATACATTAATTATGGTATAACAACCATAAATGTGCATGATTAAATTGTGTATGAATTTATTGAAGAATTCACAAACAGAGATATCAAAAATGATAAGTAACTAAAATTTAAATAGCTTCGTCAGATTTTTATAAAAGCTAAAATTTAAATTTATCGATAAATATGGGATATATATATTTGAAATAATTTTTTTATTTACTTATTAAACATCAAAAAATAAATTTAAGAAATCCAAAAAATATCTTTATTTGTTAATTTGTTGGGTTGTATCCTCTGCCAATGAAATTTTAAAGTAAATTATTATTTTATCTATTTTAATTTGTTTGTTTGATTTTGACTTAATACGAGTTTAAAAAGGTTAAAAAGATTTTTGAATCTTATGATTTTAAACTAAAAATATATTAGAACATACTAAAATTAAAATTTTGAACACATCGCTTGAATAATTAAAATTTTGAAAAAATAATGTTCGTTTCATAAAGAATAGTCAATTAATAAATCAAATAAAAATATTTAAAATATAAAAATATGTTATTAGTATTATATTTAATATGCTTGATTCGAAGTGAAAGATTGTTACATGAATCATCGGGACTTTGGAAGAGAGTGCAACAATTGACGCTTATGAAGCTACTAGATAATGTGGCCCGTGTAATATAAATGGTATGTTTTGGGGCTAATAATTGAGTTTTTGAAGTGATTGTTTGTGTGGATAAATGAATAAGTTTTTTTATCACAAGCCTGCACTTTCTTTGACGCTATTTAAGGCATAATAAGACTACACACATACAACATTTTTGAAATATTTTATGTTGTCAATTATCATGATTTATAGTATTTTTACGCAATTTTTAAATATAAAAA
>NW_006239411.1:59436-59563 GCF_000226075.1 Solanum tuberosum | reverse complement strand
TCAACGTATTGTATTATATAGCTTTTAAATATTTTAAATTGGTAATTATTGTAATTTTAAATATTTTTTAAGTCATTTGTAAATGATATATGTTGCTTTCTTGATTGGGACTTTTCCATTTGTGACA
>NW_006239411.1:32091-59029 GCF_000226075.1 Solanum tuberosum | reverse complement strand
TATTAATTCGATATTTTAAACAAAAAATTTAAATATGCAAAATCTATACAAAAAGTACTATAAATTGTAATTTTTTGCCTATGAATATGATGAAAAAACACATTGTAAAATATTAGTTAAAATTCTTATAGTTTGACTCTAAAAAGGAAATCATAACAATTAAAAGTGCATAGAGAGAGTAATAAATAGGTAATTAAATTTCAAGAAGTTTAAAATAAAAGGTTGAAAAAAAGAATTAGATAGACAACATATATTGAAAATTGAAAACATATAAAGAATAAATGGGCCCAAATGAGGTCAAACGTTTTGGCTAATAAAGTAGTAGGTAATTAATGGTGTTAAATTGTCCAATAATATAAATTTTAAAGGTACAACCATAAAAGAAGAATGTACAACACTATGAAACACATATCATCCAACACTTGTCATGTGCTAAGTAGTAGATATTCCCACTTATTATATATAGTAAAAAAGGGAGAATTCTTTTTTAATTTTCATTTCATGTGCAAAATGTCCACGTAATTTATTTTATATATTAATTTAAATTATTTCAAAGTAAAGTTTACATATTATCGATTTCAAAAATAAATAAAAATTATATATTACGTAGTTATTTTGGTTAATAAATTTCATGGGAGGGATTTAAAATTAAATGTAATATATAATATTTTTTTCGCAAAATATATTCCAGTAAACACACTCAATATTCAAGAATGTGTGGGCCTGACAAATATCAATAAATTCAAGAAATCTTTTTCTTTTTTAAGAATAATAATTTTGGGATAGTGTTTGAATCAGAGTTGAAGTCAGATTTTAATTTTATAGCTTTTTGATAACTCAGTTGTTGATAAATTCCAATTATATCACATATGGAGAACCAGGAATTGGAAAAAGTTCAAAGGCAAGTCTGTATATACAAAGGAGGCGGCAACATAGATCAAAAAGGAGATTATAGAGGGATTACAATTTCTTAGTAGTTCAAAGAAAACACAAAGTTGTAGGAGTTTTGTTCAATTTTTACTTTGTAATTAAGTTTTGTAGGAGGCCTAATCCATGTTACAAGGTATATGTGCTCTTTATTTGTACTGGTTTTGATGGTATGGTAATCTTTTACGATTGTTATCCAAAAAAATTATGACCTTTTGGCACATGACTAAACCCATTAAAATTATAATTTATATGGAATGACAACTATAAATATACGTAATTAGATTATATATGATTCCTAAATTTATTGAAGAATTCAGGAACAAAAATATCAAAAATGATAAAGTAATTAAAAGTTAAATAATTTAGTCAGATATTAAGAATTTTACTGCTACATCATGTGTGATTTAATAAATCAAATATATTGAAATTTGAAAAAAAACATTTCTCTAAAATGTCTTAAATATTTATGAAAATTCTTTAATTATAATACTGTTGTGTACATATATTTATTTTACAAGAATTTTGTAAGTTATTAATATTCTAATGGGATAGCAAATTTAGTTATGTTAAAAAGATTATTATATACGGAATAATCTTTATTCAAAATAATTTTGTATGAAATATAAAATATTTAAAAAGTTATCTGTATTTTTTCCTGTGGAAAAATATGGAAAGACAAAAAGTTTTCCTTTTGAAAACTATTAAGTAGACCCATATGCCATCGAGACACCCCTGCATATTTTAGAAACTCACCAATCACCATGAACTCCGACCGCCTACTTCCCCCGCTTTCAACTCACCACCATTAGATGACTGATCATCTGAACCCTAAATCTATTCGTATACTATTGCTCTTCCTATTATCTTGTTATTCTTTTTTCCTTCAAATCAACAACTGAAGTTATTGCAAGGAAAAATAATAATCAAGAATTGGTATCCTTAAAGCCTAAATCATTTTTCTCAAGTAATACTACTGCAAAATTCAAGAAGTCGATATTGTCTTGAATTCTTGCCTGCATTCCTTTTAAGAAAAAAATCTTTTTAAATTACATTGCTATTCATAAATGCATATTTTAAGGAAATCAAAGAAACGGTAGTTTTCAAGAATGTATTGGCATTGTACGAATTAAGGAAATTCAAGAAATCTTTAAAAAAAAAATTATGTTGTTATTCTTGCAGATAGAGCACACTACCGTTCTGGACTGTGATTTTCTTGAGCTGAGGTCTATTAGAAACAACTTCTTGAGTCCCCCACAAAGGACTGGGGGTAAGTTCTATCTAGCTATGCTAGCTTTCAATTATAGGATAAGGTCAGTTGCTTTGTCTTCTTTTTCCTGGTTTAATCTGAGGTTTAGGAGAAAGAATTGGCCGAAAGAGTCTTGTGAAGTCTAAAAAGGCAAGAATGAGGCAGCAGAGAGTATGGTATTTCTATCAAGGTTGGTTGCCCTTCTCAATATGCTTTGCCTATGATTCTCCATTTTTAAAACATACCAACAGCCCTTAAAAAAGAAAAGAGACAGAGAGAGTACACTTGAATTCTGGGTTTCTTTGCATTTTTGCACCCTTAGACGTATGCTCATAAGGCAATACACAGTACAACTATACTACAACAACATGACCATGAAAATTATTAAAGAGGCAGTGATGATTTCTGGGCTAACTAAATCCGGGCATTGAGATTACCCAACCCTGTGTCTTGGCGGGGCAACTCGGTATGTCCTGTAATTGAGACGCATAACTCACACATGCAATCGTGTATTGCAGCCATGGTGTGGTTGGCTTATCTTTGGCCTTATCATAACACAGATCTGAGCCTCAATTTGCTAAAGAAAAAAAGGGAAAATGTGGGAGATATTGAACCCACACCCTTCCTATTTGTAGTTTTAGTGCTTTTCATTCGTAATGTATCTCCATCTTTTGATAAACAGGTCAAGAATGAGGCATTTGAATGAAATGTTGGATTTTTGAGGGGTGGTTGCCTTCCTTCTCTGGCAAGCCCTGATTTTTTTTGAAGTTTTGCTTTTTATGTTGAGGAGTTACTTTTCAACAGCCTTGATGCTGGTACCACCAAGGTACTCATTAACCCTTTCAAAGTTTCAATGTTCTTTATCATCTTACTAGATATTGAATGGAAAGATGATGTGTTGTTCTTGAAGACCCCACTCGCACCTCTAAGAACATTAAGTAGTTTAATCATAAGAAGTTGTGATTTGTAGTATTTTTAATGAAGACGCTCAATTGGAAAGACTTCCGGAAACTCCTCAGTAGCCATTTTCCTTTACATGGTCTAGACTTTTTGATTTTGATTGTTTCTTATAATTTGAAATTGTGCCATGTAAGAGAATGGGGAACTATATGTTTTCTGATTTTATTAATGTTTTGAGGGTCAATAGATGGGCTGCTGAGAATATGGCAAGAGAGTCTGTAAGAATTTCACGGGAAGGTAATGATTGTCTAAAAACTCATTGAAGTGCCATTTCAACTTTTGGAGTCTGTAACTTATTGAATTATCAGGTCCTGTCTAAAAAAAATGAGGCCAACAACCTATCTTGATCCAGAGCGAGAATTGATATATTTATTTTGATAATAGGTAACATTGATTTTGAGTCTTGTGGGGAAGTCTTGAAACTCTTTATAATATAGGTACCATTGATTTTGAGTCTTTGACTATGCTTTTGCAGGTCATGTTTGAAGTTGGTTACCAATTACTGTACAACTATGCCGACCAAATTCAAAACTGGGGTTGGATGTACAACATTCATTCTCAAGCTTCAAGATCATTTATCAGGTAAGTTACGATCTTTGTTTAGATTTTCATCACACAACCAATCTATGGAACTTGATAAAATTTCCATTTACCAGAAATCCCATTGCACGAAATTTTGCAACATTCACTAAAGTTAAACCTAACACTGACCATGAAGTTATATGTTTTGGTTAAAGCAGGAACTTAAATCTTATCCACAAGCAACCAACATCTGTCACACTTTTTGTGGTAACATTCTCTAATACTTGTCTCTGTCATATTATATATTCAAAAGGTTGAGTATATTTAAATCATTTGCAAATCAGTCTTAGAAGGGAAAGCTATTGTAGTTGCTGATTGTAGTTGTTAATACAGGATTAGTTGCTCACCTACATTCTCAAACCTTTTACTACACTGACTGTATAGCTTATTCTCTTCAACATTCATATTCCTCCCTCTAAAGGATATAAGCTTGTCTAAATGTGGAAAACAATGCATGACAAGCACTTCTTCTCAGGCTAGTTATTCCATTCTGATATTATCTCAATCAAATATGTCAGTAACTCACACAACCCGATGTTTCTCTCAGGGCAAGTTTGAAAAGTAAACTTGTTAACATCTGGAATAGCAAATTACAAGCTCAAGGAGAGGGCAAAGGGTACACGTGATGGGAGTCAAAAGAAGGTAAACCATTCCTGACATATGTTCCTGGCCTAAATAAGAGCTGAATTTTCCTAGTGCATGTTTCAGTTAATTAGCTTCATTTCTTTCACCCACTTTTCAAGATTATCTTAGACTGCATTCTCATTAATCATGAAGGCATTAGAGATTACAATGTCTCTTGCTAAGTCTCCTAGGCCACATAGTCTCCTACTCTCTTTCAAAATTTCATCTTGCTTATGTTCTGCTCTTGTATTAGTTTTGTCATGCCTGACCCTTTTTTGTCAATTTTCCAGAATTTGCACCAACAAAAACTCTAAGTTTCTTAGATTCTGGGATAAAATGGAGGGACTTCCGTCCAGAGATCACAGTTGAGTACCTTAACTATATCTCGGATGTTTTTGCGACTTCTTCTCTATTTTGTTAAGATGGAGGACTTTAACCTTTTACAATATGAGATGCAGAGCGGTACTGGAACAGACAATCTTAAGAATCAGGATACTATACTCAATGTCACTTCTGGCGTCTTGTACTTTGTAGGTGATTCATTGGTTCCTGATACAATTGATAAAACTGCGTGGAGGGTGCGAAAGTTCTCCAACAGGTTGATAAGAAGTTTATCCTACAATTGATCAGGTCTACTTTGTCCTTTGCATAGTCCCTTATGGCCATTCTTGGTTTCTCATGATTTTTCTTGTAACACATTTACTTTAAACAATTGTTTCTCAGGAATCCTTTGGTTGAACTCATTATCTTATATAAATCCCAGCATAAACTTCTGCATAAATAGTATAGGAATCGTTTGGTTGGACTCGTTAGCAAATATAAACCTCAACATAAACTTCCGCATAAATAGTATACCATTTGTTGGCTGCATAAGAAAAAGTAGTATCCGCATGACTATGTAGCTCTCAGTTATCCGCATAAGAAAAAATAAGCTCGACATAACTAATGCAACATTTGGTTGACTGTACTTAACTGTTCATTATTAATATCCTCATGACTTATGATTTTATTATTTTACTAGGTATTTAATGGAAAGTTGTGGAGTTGTTCTTGAAGGCCCCACTCGAACAACTTAAATTTTTTTAGTAGTTTAATTATAAGAAGTTGTTATTTGTAGTATTTTGAATGAAGACATTCGATTGGACAGGCTTCTGTAAACACCCTCAGTAGCCATTTTCTTTACATGGTCTAAACCTTTTCTTTTCTTTGAAATGAACATGGTCTAGATTTTTTGATTTTGATTGTTTCTTAAAAGTTGAAAATTGTGCCATGTAAGAGACTGGGGAATTATATGTTGTCTGATTTTGTTAATGTTTTGAGGATCAATAGACGTGGGCTGCTGAGAATATGGCAACTGGTAAGTATTAGTTTCTTTGACATTGATCTAATGCATTAATGTGCAGAAAGTTCTGCTCAGTTATTACCTTACTTCATCATCTGAAGTTGTACTTCCTATTGAAGAATCTTGTGTTTCACGAGATGGACTGGTGCTGATGGGAGAAAGTTATGGTAATGTTTTTGCAAAATGTTGGATTGACATCATCTTTTCTATTGTATTGATACTACTGTACATAGTTTTTTTTTCTGACAACAACGGTGTTCATAACTTGGAATAATTGTAGTAGTCTCTAGGATTGCATGCATTACTCAACTGATAGGCTGTTTGACGGTTTGTGTTCATTAGTACTCCCTCTAGTCCATATTAAGGAAGTGTTGGGACTTTTTTCCTAGTTCAAAATTAGTGAATTATAGGTATTGGGACCTGCTATGTTAAGGTGGATGACAATGTTTCTCTAACATTGATCTAATGCATTTGATGTGCAGAAAGTTCTGCTCAATTTGTTATCTTACTTCATCACCTGAAGTTGTATTTTCTTTTGAAGGATCTGGTGCCTCACGAGATGGACTGGTGCTGATAGGAGAAAGACATGGTAATATTTTTGCAAAATGTTGGACTACCTTCATCTTTTCTATTGTATTGATGCTGCTGTACATAATCTATATTGCCCGACAACTATGATGTTCATAACTTGGAATGTTTGTTGTAGTTTATTGGATTGCATGCATTACTCAACTAATCGGTTGTTTGAGGGATTTTGTTCATTAATATCTTTTTACAGATAATCTTTTATTTATTATTTTGTGGTTTTACTTGTAATTGTTAGAACTGGTATGGCTGTACACAACACAAAACATTGATGCTTACATTTTGATTTTGGTTTTATTGCAAGATGTTCATGTACATCGTGTTCCTGGTGCTTCATTTGCTATAAAATACTTCCTTTACCTGTACAGCGTCCCAAAAAAAAGGGGAGGGCCGGAGGGGTATATACACACACACACACATACAAAGAGAGAGAGAGAGATGACATATATTTTTTGTTGCTCACTACTGTATGTAAAGATGTTTTGATTACTTATTCTAGCGGAAGTTGAGTTGGAACATACATATTGGTGCGTAGGTACTTTAGCCAGCCTATGGAGACAGTATAGTGCCTGTTTCTGTTATCTTCTGCTGTGTTTCCTTTTTGTCTCCATTTTAACTGTGGTTTCGAATGCTTGCTTTACACCTGCGACATCGAAATACAGCCATTCAGATGATATGCATGCTTCCCCAGCAAGCTTTGACTGAAAAGGAGAGGCTCTAAGCTCTTAGATTTCTGACATGTCTTTGTTGGATATTGGTACTAAAACTCACGGGAGGCCAAATGGATATTGTAAGGTTTTAAAGGTACAGTTCTTTTGAGTTTTATATGGCAGTATCCATTAGAATGGATATAAAACTACTAACTTGGTCTTTGTTCTTGCCATTGTTTACAGGACGGCAAGTGTTTGTACCTTGGAAATGATGATTGTTGAAGAATAATTGTACAACAGGTAACCTGTATAAGACTATATGATACATGAGTTGACTGCTGTTTTATAATAAGGAACTTTCTAGGGATTTTTCTTTTTACAGTCATTGTTTGTGATGCTTTTACAACCAACCAGTTTGAAGGAAACAAATGCACTCCAAGTACTTCTAGTTTTCCTCAAACTTCAAACAAGTAAAAAATTTGATCTTTTGGTTTGCATGTATAATCTAGAAGCCTAAAGAGAGGGTCTTGCATTCTCAGAAAGAGTCTCTGTTGAGAATCACCCTTGTGCATCCCAGTGTTTCCTTCGAAATTGCTGTTATTGAAAGGTCCATCTTTGATACACTAGTTACCTTAAGGATGTTTCTTGTCTGGTTTCTCAGATTTTTTAAATTTTCATGCAGTGAGGATGACCTGCTTTGCATACATGCTTCTCCTACTCTGTTGCCTCTATTGTCCGGTGGGTAGGGATTCATCTGAGTTCCCTTAACAAATTGAATGCAAGGGATGGTTTATTCAAGCTCTCCAGATACATCTCAGGTCCTGATATTTACACAGTGAAGGTATACAGGCCCAAATTGATGGATAAGAGGTGTGAAGAGAATGTTAAGAATTATTTGATACCATGAGCTATGCTCTCCTCTAGGGTGGATGGAGACTTGCATAAATAGATTGATGCTAGAAATCGAGGTAAAATGGATGAGCTTATAAGGAAGACACAGAGTAGAAGAAATCATTCAGCTCTCCATTTTACCAAGGCAAGAATAAGTTCTTTGCCATGAGTGAGTCTTCTAGAAATAACAGTATTAAGACTGTTCATGATGTGCCACTCGTGCCAGGTAATTTACCCTTGAGTGCTTTTCTGTTAATAATCAATGATGACAGAAAACATGTGCAACTAATTAATGTTCTGTTCCATCGTGCTGAAACTAGAGTATTAAGGAGACTGCATCATTCTGCAGAAGCTATCTGCTGGGAGCTTCCACAGCAGTCATCCCATCAGTGTGATCAATCTTCCACCCCAAGTTGTGGTGATGGTGTATTCTCTGATAAAAGATAAATGTTATCAAATTTCTTGGGAGGGTTAGGTCCCTTTTTGATATTATTTTAATCAAATATGTCAGTAACTCACACGACTTGATGTTTCTCTCTTCAGGCCAAGTGTGAAAAGGAAACTTGTTTACATCTGAATAGCAAATTACAAGCTCAAGGGGAGTGCACACGTACACATGACGGGGAGTCAGAAGAAGGTAAACCATTCTTGCCATTTGTTCCTGATCTGAATAAGAGCTACATTTTCCTAGTGCATGTTTCAGTTAATTAGCTTAATCTCTTTCACCCACTTTTCACGATTATCTTGAACTGCATTCATTATTAATCATGAAAGTATTAGAGATTACAATGTCTCTTTCTAAGTTTCCTAGGCCACATACTCTCTTTCAAATTCCATCTTTCTTATGTTCTGATCTTGTAATAAAATTGTCATTCCAACAAAAACTCGAAGTTTCTTAGATTCCGGGATAAAATGGAGGGACTTCCGTCCAGAGATTACAGTTCAGTACCATAGCTGTATCTCAGAAGTTTTTGTGACTTCTTCTCTATTTTGTTAAGATGATGGACTTTTACCTTTTCCAATATGAGATGCAGAACGGTACTGGAACAAGGAATCTTAAGAATCAGGCTACTATACTCAATGTCCTTTCTGGTGTCTTGCATTTTGTTGGCGATTCATTGATTCGTGATACCATTGATGGCAATCTGCTGGGAGCTTCCACGGCAGTCATCCTATCAATGTGATCAATCTTCCACCCCAAGTTGTGGTGACAGTGTGTTATCAAATTTCTTGGGAGGGTTAGGTCTGTATCTAATCTTATCTCAATCAAATATGCTAGTTTGCATTTTCGTTTTTGCAAGTAATTACCTGTGAACCCCTTCTTGTTAGATAAGCTAAGAATGAAGCAGCAGAGAGAATAATGGGATTTCTATTCAATGGTGTTTGCCCTTCTCTATGCTTTGCCTATGATTCTTCCATTTTCTAAACAAACCAACAGCCCTTAAAAAAGAGAAAGAGACATAGATTGCATACACAAGGGTGTTTACCCTTCTCTATGCTTTGCCTATGATTCTTCCATTTTCTAAACAAACCAACAGGCTTTAAACAAACCAACTCTTATTCCATTTTTTCATGAGATTCACCTCCTTAGAGGAGTGTTCTTTTTATGTTTGTTCTTATAATTCTTACTTCAGATACGCTTCCTTTTTGTTTGTCCATATTAACTATGGTTTCGTATGCTTACTTTACACCAGCGAAAATTCAAAACTGGGGTTGGATTTCCAACATTCATTCTCAAGCGTCAAAATCATTTACCAGGTAAGTTACGATCTTTGTTTAGATTTTCATCACACAACCCGTCTATGGAACTTGATAAAATTGCCATTTACCTGAAATTCCATTGCACTAAATTTTGCAACATTCATTATAGTTAAACCTAGCACTAAACATGAAGCTATATGTTTTGGTTTAAGTTTGAGTCGAAGGATCAAAACAATAACTTAAGCGTGGATTTGAAAACTAAATACTAACTAGGAAAGAATATGAATAATTCTCAAGTTAGTTTATAAGCTTAAGTCACCTAAAAATAAATTGCGTTGATAAATAATTAAGCGAACCAACCACTTGAAAAGGAATTTGATAAAGGAAATTGATAAATAATGTTAACTCTTATGCGGATTCCTCCAAGTCAATAAAACGTCAGAAAAATGTTAGCATTCATGATGAAAATAATATTGAGGAAATAAACATAAACAGTGAATTATAAAACTGAAATTTCCAGCCCATATTCGACCATTTTGGGGACTGATATTGTTGTGAACTGCTGCCCCATCCCTTATGGGTTTTAACCTAATTTTGCTCTTCATGTTTCAGCCTTTTGAGCTGCTGTTACTGCTATTTCCTTGGGATTTTAACCCAATAACATGTCTTCCCTTTCAAGACTCCGATGGAGGTTTACTCAAGAAGAGGAATATACAAGAGAGGGGAGTTCGTATGGACTTGAACAGGATAGTTCATGCCAAGTCAAAAGAAGAAGAAAGGATTAGCAAGTGACTTTGATAATACACGTGAACTATGAACCTTAACGACATATTTTTTTTTTTTATGACAAGGGAAACCCGCAGCCGCTACCCTTTGGGTGCGCACAGGGTGAAACCCCCACTCCTATGCAATAGCTTGCAAACCACATAGGAGAGGTAACCCGCACTAGGCAAGCCCGGTGCGACGAGCTCGACCCAGAAGGCAAACCCCTTGCTTTCGCTGGCAAGGGGTTTCGAACTTGAGACCTCCAACATGGAAGTCCCAAGCCCAAACCACTGGGCCATCCCGAAGGGTACCTTAACGACATATTCAACACCAATAAAGATAACACACAGGAACTCGATGATCTCTAACAAATTACTCCCTAACAAAATACACTTCTTATTTTCACGATGATCAAACAAGCAACAAATCAGTTAACCACAGAGCTAATTTTCTATCAATCACAACTCAACCTTACAATAAAAAGATTAGCGACAATGATTTACTTTGAACAAAAGCTAAAAAAAAAAAAAGGATTTCTGGAAAATTATGAAGAGAATTTGGACATTGATTTAACAGCCAGATAACAACATAACAACATTCAGTAAAATAGTGATCCCAAAGAAAAATCTCAGGTCTAAATAAATGTCTTAGGAAATCATATATAACTCTCAGCAGCAAGTAGGAGAAAGCTATTACAACAAAATATTACAAATCACGAAGAAAACAAAGAAGAATGACATTACTACTGGATAAAACAGTAAAACAACTAACGACAATAGGCAATCAAGTATAGCAGCAACTAAACGGAGGCTTTCTAATTAACCCATCTGCTCGCAAATAACCTCCTACTAAATGTAATCTTTAATCAAACCAAAAAGGAATTAGACAATTTGTGTTGAAGCTATGTACATGATGGAAGCAACAGTAAAGATGAAGGAGAAGAGTTGTCAATATGGGCTAGCCCACCCCATTCGGGCTAACCTATACATGCTTTGCAATTTGATGGGCCAGATCGGGCTAGCCCATTTTTTATGTGGGTCAGAAAATGATCGGCTCAGCCCACAAGTGCGTGGGCTATGGGCTTTGTCGAGCCAGCCCTTCTTTCTTAAAAATATATTTTTTAAATTTTTTTAAATTAAATTATAATTTAAAAATATTATCATAAATATCGACTAGTGTTACTACTTGTTAATCAAATACACTAATAAAATTATCTATATAATATTTATTAAGTTTAATTTCAAGTAAAAACATAAATAGCTAAATAGAAATATTAACCTAATTATTTTCCAATGATCATAATAAAAACACAAAAAACTATGATAATATTCCATAGGCCTATGTAGTGATTCCCTAGAAATTTTAGGAACTTTATTTTATGTAGTACATATTTTATAAACATAATTTGTATTTAAATTGTAATATTTCAAACTTTAAACAGATTTTGAGTGTAGACTCCTGTTATTTTTAATACTCTATTTTATTTTTATTTGGCCCACGGGCCGGCCTTATCCATATTTCTCAAGCCCCACAAATTGACATACTTATTTAGGTTAGGCTAAAAAATCCTTTTCTTAAATGGGCTTCAAAAATCATAGCCCAGCCATATCAAATCACGGGTTAAGCCAAGCCGGCCCAACAGGTCTAGCCCATATTGACCGCTCTAAAATTGAAATTGAAACCGTTCACTCATAGTCAATACAAGAATCAACTTAGTCGCTGGAAGATACTTTAAAGTTGAGGAGTTTAAACAATCAGGGAAATAAACATTTGAATCACACAATATCACATGAACTTAACCATGTAAGTGAACAAAGGGTGAACTAGACTTCAAATAAATCAACTGGCCAGTTTCAAATAATTTAGAACAAACAGTGAAGGCAACTTAATTTATACAATTAATTTTCCGAGTGTCACAAGTATTTTATCATGCTTAAGGATAAAGAAAACCATATCATAAAATGAGAAGCAGGGCAACTTAAACTCGCACAAAATCAGATTCTCAAAATTTAACACATCAAAACTTGGCAGAGAAAGGTCCTTGATAATGTTTCCAGAAAACATATAGCTAATTTAGAGACTTGGACAAATGTCTTCATAGATTTTACAAA
This sequence comes from Solanum tuberosum, assembly GCF_000226075.1. Lineage (NCBI taxonomy): Eukaryota > Viridiplantae > Streptophyta > Magnoliopsida > Solanales > Solanaceae > Solanum > Solanum tuberosum. Next base: position 46,642 of record NW_006239411.1, on the reverse strand, counting down.
TTTAAATGGAAAGACAAGGAAATTTCAACGCTTCATCACTTAGATTCACAACTCCAAATTACATGAAAACGACCATGAACAGATTACAAAGTAAACAAGTTTAGGCACTTAAAACTTATTCAAAATTGATCTACTTTTAAGCTAAAGGACTAAAAGAAAACATTTAAGACATTCAAGAGAGACTTAAGCTTTCAATCATGACCCCAGTGAGGCAGCATACATTAATAGCGACTAAAGAAAACAACAGTAAGACAAGAGCTGCAATATACTAAACAAAAGAAGAAAAAAACAGGAAGGAAACATTCACATTTAAGGTGCTAAAAAGTAATTAAATTATTACAAAAATAAGCAACACACTTGAATGATAAACTGAAAGAAACAGAGGTAAAAATTACTCAAGAAAAGAAGAACGACGAGTTTGGACGGGGACAATTATAAATACCCTTTTTGCTCACTGTTCACTGGACGGAGTTTTGGAGACCAAAGAGTACCCTAAAAGTTTTGGGAATTCTTGGTTCCATAGTTTAAATTTGGTGCCTTTTTGTGGTTGTTTGAGTTTAAAGTATCTTCTAGGTCGAATTTGAGGGGGGAAAACGATGTGGGAATTGGGAAATTTTCAAAATCCTTGAGTGGATAAGGATTGCCCACTAGCTAGTGTACGAAATCGTACCATTTTTGAAAGAAATTGGAAAAGAAAAATCTGAAATTGGAGGATAATACCGTTTGGGAACGTCTGGAAGCCTCCAGCTGTCTTCGAGCTCGTGCTAGGCACGCTTAACCGTACGAATTGAAGGAGAAAAGGGGGGATTGAAGAGGCAAAAATTTGGGAATGGGTTTGTTCTTTTCTGGGTGAATGTTGCTGGAGTCGCGCGTGGTTGGAGTTGTCGTTTTTTGTTGATCTGGAAAGGGTCAAGAATAGTATTTGGGTTAAAAGGGGAAATGGGTCGGGCATGAGGTAATTGGACCAGGAAATTGGGTCTTCTCTCTTTTGTTTGAATTGAAATGATGCGGTCCAATTTGATTTCAAAGGAAATAGGTCCTTGAGTCTTGAAAATAATAAGATGATAATATTTGGAATGAAATAAATTATGTATCTAATCAATTAATAAGCTTCTTGATTTTACAAATGTGAAATAATTAACTAATTATTAAAAAATAAGCTAATCGCAACACTAATTAAAATTTTGATTAGTTTAAGGAAACATAAGATAAGTATTAAGTTAAACATTATTTTTTGAGACAAATTTATAAAACCCCAAAGTCGTACACAAAACTTTTATGTATATAAATATAGAAAATATATAATTGCTTCTAAAAACAAAACAAAACCAAGCCTGAAAACATTTTTTTGGATTTTTCAAAAACAATTATTTCCAATTGTTTAAAATTTAAGAAGCTTAAAAATTAATCAAATCGTGGAGGGTCAAAATTGGGTGTCAACACAGTAACATGCCCTAATACTTGTCTCTGTCATATTATACGTTCAAAAAGTTAAGTACATACATATCATTTGCAAATCAGTCCAAGAAGGGAAAGGTATTGTTGTACTAATTGTAGTTGTTAATACATGATTAGTTGCTTACCTACATTCTCAAACCTTTTAATACACTTTATAGCTTATTCTCTTTATATTATATTCCTCCCTCCGAAGGATATATGTCTGTCTAAATGTGGAAAAGAAAGCATGACAAACAGTTCTTCTCAGGCTAGTTATTCCATTTTGAGGTATCAAAATAACAGTTTATCACTTCTTCTTGGCACATGGGAGCCCTGGGTGATGCCAAGAGCATACTGCTGATCTTTTGAGTAGTTAGATGAGGAGCAAGACCCAAAAAAAAATGATGGTCTATAGTACCTGCTAGTGTCTGGTGGGCTATCTGGAGAGAAAGAAACCTCAAGTGTCATGAGAATATTACTAACACAATTCAGAAAGTTAAAGAAAATTGCATGTTGTGTTTTTGGTGTAAAGAGTATAGAAGAAGTGGAACAGTTGGTAAATTTCGTAGTATCTATGTAATTATGGAAATAGCTTGTAAATTTTTGGAGGTAGCTAACATACCCTTAATCCTAAAGGATGCAACTTTACCTTTATTAAAAAAAACAAAAGTTTATATCAGTTCTGTGCTCCATCTTGTTGAAAGCAAGAAGGATTTTTGAGGGTTTAAGCTTTTCAAGTGTCATTTGTGCGCGTTGTCTCTTAAGGTCCATTTATGTTTTATTTGGGTTGATTATAGCAAGTGAATTATGAATTGTAACTTATAAGGGAAGAGCTTATTTGTTATAATACCATCAGTAACGAGACAATGCTAGACGTTCTCTCTTTTTGAATTATAAGGCGTTGAAACTTGAATAGTTTCCAGCTTAATTTGGAAAACTATCCATGACATCATTCACGTTTTAGGAAATACTCCAATAACTAACAAGATTCTCTTGTACGTGTTTCATATGAAAATGATTGTTTTCTTGATAATACAGGTTCCGTGTATTTTGGGCGTTAATCTAACTGATGTGGATCAGTTAGAATTTATTCAACAGGTTAGTCCATCGACACTAACTAGCTCTCATATTTTACTCCTTCATTTAACTCTAATTTTTCTCATGGAATCTTGCTTATGTTCTTGCTTAAATGCCATGTCTTGTTCTATGAATAATGTATTTGCAACCCAGAGTTTGTTGCTACAGATGGATCATCAATAGTACCCTTATCAGTGAATAAACAAGGCTTGCATGTGTAAGTTAATTTAATTTGCATGCAGTGAGGATGACCTGATTTCTCCTACTCCGTTGCCGCTATTGTCCAGTGGGTTAGTGATTCATCTGAGTTCCCTTAACAAATTGAATGCAAGGGATGGTTCTTTCAAGCTCTCCAGAAACATCTCAGGTCCTGATGTTTACACAGTGAAGGTATACAGGCCCAAAATCTTAAGAATTATTTGATACCATGAGCTATGCTATGCTCTCCTCTAGGGTGGATGGTGACTCGCATAAATAGATTGATGCTGGAAATCGAGGTAAAATGGATGAGCTTATAAGGAAGACAAAGAGTAGAGCTCTCCATTTTAACAAGGCAAGAATAAGTTCTTTGCCATGAGTGAGTCTTAAGGCAACATGAAATAACAATATTAAGTCTATTCATGATGTGCCACTCATGCCAGGTAATTTGCCCTGAGTGCTCGTTTGTGTTAATAATCAATGATGACAGAAAACGTGTGTAACTAGTTAATGTTCTGTTTCATCGTGCAGAAACTAGAATAGTAAGGAGACTGCAACATTCTGCAGAAGATATCTGCTGGGAGCTTTCCACAGCAGTCATCCCATCAATGTGATCGATTTTTCGTGAAACTACACGACCTTCTATTTTTCTTGTTCTTATTACTCTCTCTTGTATAATCAAAAAAGCAATTTAACATGTTCTCTCCTAAGCTGAAAAACTGTTGCTCGGCATGGCACCTCAGGTGCGTATATGAGATTTAGGAGGAAGTTCCATTTTGTGGTGCATCTTCTCTGTCTCATAAGGCTAACTGATGCTTGCAGCCATGACAGATTTCAAAGCTTTTGAGTTGATTCGTGTTCTGGCTTGGCAAAGTTCAGTTTCCTTTACCCCTCCCAAAACCACCCTTTTTCGTGAAATTACACATGACCTTCCATTTCTCTTATTTGTAGTACTCTCTGGTATAACTCAAAATGGCAATCAAACATGTTCTCTCTTGAGCTGAAAAACTGTTGCGTGGCATGGCATTCATGTGTGTCTGAGAGATTTTGGAGAAAGTTCTATTTCTTGGTGTTTTGTTCTCTATCTCACAAGGCTAACTAATGCTCGAGGCCCTAACAGGTTTGTAAGCTTTTGAGGTGATTCGTGTTTTGAGTTTGAGTTTCTTTCCCACCCCTCACTGAACCACTCTTTTCGTGATATTACACGTGCACTCCCTCATTTGTTATTCTTCGTACTCTCTCTGCTCCGTTTTATACACAATGGAGATTTAGAGGATTAATTTTATTTCTGGGTTGGGGGGTGGGAAGAGATGAGTTGGAGTCTCTACCTGCCAAAAGTTGAAGAAAACAATCGCTTTGATGCAGATGAACTTTGAAAGTGGTTTGTGTGGCTGCAGTTCCTTTGAGAAAACAACCAAGGAGTACATGGCCACTGAGAATGAGATATTGAGAATCTGTAACGTGATCATCAAGATAGAGCATGCTTGATGGATGATGACAAACTGCCATGTTCAATGCTTGAGAAGTTTCAGTGTCCGGTGATCTAAGCGAGCATCTAAAGCCAATGCTTGGCACACTATTTACAATTCTGAGGGGAAGAAGTTTGGTCTGCACCTTGTACCTTCAGGGATTCTCAATGAGGAAACTATATGTGTTATTGGTAATGGAGTCGTGGTACGTCTACCAGGACTTTTTAATGAAATTGACAATCTTGAATCTAATGGAGTTGCTTGCCAAGGAAGGATTTTGGTATCCGATCGTGCTCACTTGTTATTTGATTTCACCAAGAAGTAACTGAGCTAGATAAGTCATTTATTGGAACCACCAAGAGAGGCATTGCGCCTTCCTATTCAAGCAAGGTTATTCGAAATGGCATGAGGGTAAGTGATTTAAGGCATATGGACACATTCCCCCAAAAGCTTGATCTTTTATTATCAGATGCCGCTTCAAGATTCCAAGGTTTTAAGTATAGCCCTGACATGCTCAAGGAGGAAGTGGAACGCCATAAGAAATTTGCTGAGAGGTTGGAACCTTTAGTTACAGATACCGTGCACTTCATGAATGATGCTATATCTCAGAAAAAGAAGATTTTGGTAGAAGGTGGTCAGGCAACTATGCTGGATATCAATTTTGGGACATACCCTTTTGTCACTTCAGCTGGTGGAATCTGCACAGGTCTCGGAGTTGCTCCCAGAGTTGTCGGTGATCTTGTTGGTGTGGTAAGCAAACTTGATTTATTTTCTTAAAAGAATTTTTGTCCTTTTATACTGAAGAATGAAGAACAGTTTTTGAAAGTTTAGATACTGCAAAGGTATATTTTTATTCATAGAGTTTGTACAGTATTTGTAGGAGAACAAGATCCTCAATCAAGTTAGCAGCATCTTGAACTGTTGCAATAGTCTCTGCATTCTCCTCTTCCACGGTGATTCCAAATCAACAGACCCACAAGCCAAAATCCTTAACCAAAAAATTAAGACTTTCAGCATGAAACATAAATAAATAGATTAAAGATTGATTTCTTTTACCCATAGATAAAGGCTAAAAAAAGAAATGGGTGACAAAAGGTAAGAGAAAAAAGAGTGTGGTGGAATAATGATTAATTAACATCTGAATGGCTAACACTGTCTAATCTTTCTGGTACTACTTTGTACGATTTATTTGTCAAGATTTTCACAGAAAAACAATATATAATTATTTAATTTGAGAGCTGTCAAGGAAGGGAATCCAGCTTGTATTAGTCATGTGCACTGTTTCTTGAATTCAAGGTTTTTTAGTTTGTCAAACTCATAGAATTACATATAAATTATGGTTAAAAGGGAGACAAAGTTATGACATTTTTGCTATTGATATTCATCCTGGTTGCTAGAAATGGCCGAACCTCTCTCTTCTAATATATAGAAAAATAAAATATATAATAGATGTCTTTTTTTTCTTTTCTATCAACTCTTTGATTCTAACTTTTCACATAACATGATTAAGATCATAAAATTGAATGAAATGTTGATAGCATTATTCTACCTACCTTTGATTTAAGACCACAAGATTAAAAAACCTTCTCTACTTTTTTAAGCTTCGCTTCATGTCAAATCAAAACCAGACAATATATACTCACTCTAATGAGATCCATCATTGTTGTAATCTCAAACTAAAGAGATTACTTTGAATTGAATGAAGTATGACACCTCATATTCCTTGGATTCTCTAATTAAATTTAAAATTGTCTACTCACTACACTCTTCTTCTCTCATAAAAGTCACAGAAGAAGAAATACTAGCCAGTGGTGATTTTTTACTAATAAGTTTTGTACAAGTATTAAAAAGCACCTCACAAGAATTTTTGAAATTCACGAGCCTCTAAATTCACATGTATTTTTCCTGACATTCACTGCCTGATTCTCGAGTCTTTACATTCATCTTTATCCCAATTTTCCCATGCAGTCATGTATGTACGCACACAACACAACTTGAGTCACACTCCGAAATGGACTCAGGAGTGGCAGAAGCGGATTCAAAATTTGAAACTGTTTAAAACTAACCTTTATGTTGCTTTCTTGCTTGCTCTGCTAATGTTTCTCCACTTATCTTTGAGGTCCCCGGATGTCCGAGCTTTCAGGAAAACATCACCTCCAAATGCCAAAATCCTCTTCCATCTATCACCACAATCTGAGAATCGTAGAAATCCCTCCTGCGGAAGCAACAACAAAGGTTAGACCCAATAGATGGCCAAAGAGAAAAGTACTGACTACAGTAAATCACTAAAATTGATATATTTTCCTTAATATACGCAACATGAAAGGAAAAGCACAGCTGCATGTAAATTCCTCCAAGATTCAGGTGAAACCAACAAAAAGAAACCTCTTATTCCTATTGAATGGGACAATCTTTTCTTTTTTCATAAGTAAATATAAGTGCACTTCCAGAAAAAGAGGTGAACTTTACATTCTATTTGAACAAAAGGGGTGCATTCTTACCACATTTTCAAGGAGAGCGAGCATGAGGCAGAAAACAAGCAAAATTTAGACAAAAGAATATGCATGATTCAACCTTCTATTTGAACAAAGGGGGTGCATTCTTACCACATTTTCAAGGAGAGAATAAGTGTGAGGCAGTAAACAAGCAAAATTTAGACAAAAAAATATGCATGTACCTTTAATGTTTTCTCCTCCATTTTTGTCCATGGGAGGTTCTTCCTCCTCAGTTTAGGAATCCAGGGACAGGGACTGCAAATTAAAAGTACATCCTTTATCAACACAGTTTCCAACTACTCGCTCTAACAATAAAAATTAACAGCAAACAATCAGAGGTATAAATCGTAACCAAAAAAAATAAAACAACAGTAATTCACGTGCCTGATTATCACTATTAACAAAATGTTTTGACTCAATGTAAAAGAGATGAGAAAACAGAAATAAGTGCAGACACTTGAAAGTATAAGTGAAACAGATGACACTTCTTGGAAGAATATATGAAGTGACCACATGATTTAATAATTGGCGAAGTGCAAAAGACTTACTTGTTTACTTGATTCCTAGATTGTACATGGTATCTGGAACCTATCTCATCTTGTTCTTCTTCAGAATTTTCTTGGCACACATGTTCATGAGGAACATGTGGTTGAGGTGGATGGATCTGCGTGACTTTGGCACGCATTGAATTTGTAGTGACTGGACGACTTCTTGCTTCTCCATCCTTCTCTAAAGAATTTTTGTTTCTATTCTCATTCAATGAATTCTTACCCTTTACATTGCGGCACAACTGTACAATTGTATCCTCTTGATATTGATGCTTCTTCATTCCTTGTGACCTAGGTAGTGACTTCTTTGATTGTTGTCCAGCTCCCAAGCCAATAAATGCAGTCAAATCATTCTTAGCAAGTGAGGCCTTCTTCTTACCTTCCAGGTTCTCAGAAATGACTCGAGAATATGTACAAAAGGGGCAATAGAAGCTTCCTTTGTAATAAAAGTTGAATACAGAACCCAAGCAACTCTCATGAACCACCAAAGAGCAAGTCTCAGAACTACAAACTAATAAGTTCCCCCCCTCATGACACTTCACACAAATATTAAGCTCTGTACAGCCAACAGTTGCCAAAGAATCTTCACCCTGAGCGTATTGCAAGTTCAAGAAATCATTTTTCTGTGAAGCAAGATCAGTACTCTCATTGTGATACTTATCAGTATCACCAGAGAACTCAGATTCACGACTTTGCTCGATATTCTCTTTGTCTGCATTAGAAGGTTCGCCATTTTGCAGATCTTGTGGAAGATTATAATCCATGTCACCTTTGGAGCCACAAGTGCGAGAATCCTGCTGAATCACACGCAGGGATGAGTCACTTGATGTTCCCAGTTCAGCACAACAATTGCTGCTACTTTCAATACTTTGGAACTTCTTGTCTGAACTCATTCTTTGAGGCAACCGATCCTTGATACTAGAGTCAATGCCACATAAAACACTTGCTGATGCAGCATGCTTTGCTTTACCATCCTTCAGGCATCCATTTGCTTTGAGGGTACCATCATCTTCCGAGTTCCTTTTTTGAACAATAGATTGACTTCCTCCACATGATTCTGCTGGGACTCCATCTCTTTGAGACGATATCAAATCAGGAACAGTGTTCTGAATGGGACCAGCAACATCCTGCTTAAACTTTTTGGCAGCCTTTGCACATGGATCAGAACTTTTCTCTGGTGTGGCTTCATAAGCACTAGGGGCATTAAAACTTCTCTTAACCGGCAGCAGAGTGCTTCCAGGCTGATTTTCTTGCAGGCCATTCTTGTTGCCCTGTGTTGAAGTATCCAAGTACTCAGTTGGTGCAGAACGTCGGGTATTCACACCTCCTATTTCATGTCCCTCGTTAAAGCCATCACAATCAATAGCATCAGCAGTAACACTGTCTCTGTAGTGGTTCCCCAACTCCAATCCACTTCTTTCTTTCAAGGAAGTGGAAAAAGGATTCGTCGATTTCACAATGGCATCTTTAAACTGTTTATCAACACAAAATATAGCAAATCCCAATCAGACATAATATTTTCATATGTTCCAACCAATCAAATTCAAAAGACTATTAAAACTAGCTTACTTGTTGCAAGTGACACTTCGGCAAGATAGATCTCTTTTTCATAATGAATGAGAGAACATCCCACTTTAACATATCTGGCGTAGCTGTTTTTAGATTTGATGCAGACACCTGTATTACATTTACAAGCAAAGACACAACTAAGCATATGTAAAACAGAAGTAATTAAAACTCTCAAGGAGACCATTCCCTTGAACTAATTACCTCCAACAATATGCAGCGAAGGACATCTTCACAGTCCCTTGACGGATCAAGTTCAACTTTCTCACCTGGAACTGAAGCAACACTATTTGCATCTGAGTTTTTCTGAACAAATAAGCTCTCTAAAACTCTCAAGGAAACCATTTCCCTTGCATTTCTCCCCAGATCATCAGAGATTTCAGGAGTCCTCTTAAGCAAATCTGTTATGCATGAACTATTAAAGTCAAAACTCTAATGCCCACAATTTAACAACAGCTTCCACAAAATAAAGGAATTGTAACTTCACACATACTGATGAGTAAAGATGTGTCTATCTCACTGGAAGTTGCCAGTGCTTCAATCACCCAAATCCATGGCAGAGATGATGAACATGCAAGTTTGGTAGCCATGAAAAACTGTTGCAGTGCTTCAGAGACCATAAATTTGCTATGTCAATTCCCAGCTACCTCATACTAACAGTAACCAAATGAAAAAACAAAACAACTCACATAAAAACAGGACATTGGATAAGAATAATAAAACAACAACCATAATTAAAATAAACAGAGCATCAAACAAGAATTTGAACAAAGCATATGAACACAAAAATCAACTAAAATGTAAACACAATTCAACATAAAAATGAGGACAATAATGAGCAGCAACATATAAAATTAATTGTAATCAAACCAAACCCACTAAAATAAAATGAAGTAAGAAAGAGGGAAAGTTTCACCGAGAAGAAGGAAAGGAAGCGATATGGGTCTGCCTCTTTGCGAGTGCGCCGGAGCTCGAAGCTGCTAGTAGCTGATTGTTTTTGTCTAGTAGCGTTGAAGCTGTTGGTTTCGAGCTCGTAAGCTTGCTGCTATCTGGGGTCGGGTTTCATGGCATTTTCGGAGGTTGTTTCCAGTGGCTTTGGGTGGTGGAACAGTGGTGATTTGATGAGGAAACGAGGTGGGGAAGAGAAACGAGGTGGGGTTTTGCTGCTATCTGGGGTCGGGTTTCATGTGTGTCTGAGATTTTGGAGAAAGTTCTATTTCTTGGTGTTTTGTTCTCTATCTTGTTTCACAAGGCTAACTAATGCTCGAGGCCCTGACAGGTTTCTAAGCTTTTGAGGTGATTCGTGTTTTGAGTTTTGAGTTTCTTTCCCACCCCTCACTGAACCACTCTTTTCGTGATATTACACGTGCACTCCCTCATTTGTTATTCTTAGTACTCTCTCTGCTCCGTTTTATACACAACGGAGATTTAGAGGATTAATTTTATTTCTGGGTTGGGGGGTGGGAAGAGATGAGTTGGAGTCTCTACCTGCCAAAAGTTGAAGAAAACAATCCCTTTGATGCAGATGAACTTTTGAAAGTGGTTTGTGTGGCAGCAGTTCCTTTGAGAAAACAACCAAGGAGTACATGGCCACTGAGAATCTGGAATTCGAGCTTAATCTGGATTTGGTTCGGGCAGTGCAAAGTTTATTCAGGAGTGCTACTATCAACAAAATTTTCTCTATACCATAGGCTTAAATTCGAGACTTCTAATTAAGCTGAAATAGTCTCACCACGACACAATAACTCCTGTTGATAGTGAGTTATGAACACTCTAATTTATATAATTTATTTAACCAAAAAAAAAGTTCTAAAAAAATATTTTTTTCTCATAACCAATGTAAAGGGAATGTCAAAATAACTCACTTTTAGGGAGAATACTAGACAATGGTCGCTCAACTTTATGCCTTTCGATGTTCTTTTTCTTTTATATATCCAAGAGATTGGAACACAAATTAATAAATGAAAGCGCAATACTATTATATTATCAGTTGTTCAAGGTGAAAACACATACTTGAAAGTAAGCATAGAAATGGTGCAGTTTGATGGCATCACAAACACAGAGGTAAAAGAACACTGAATTTTCTGATTGTATATTGAGGTCTTCAACATTGATCAAAATAAGAATGTCAAAAGCCTAAAATGTTTATCTGTGAGATCATATAAAGCGAAGAAGCTAAATGACAACCATCAAAGGAAGCCGAAGAACGGAGACAAACAAAAGTGAAGGAAATTGAACACAGTAATAATCACAGTAGGATACAGGGATAAAGATCAGTAGCTAATGTAGTGATAGTAGGCACAAACTTGGAAATATATTAAAATTGGTAGAACAACAACTTCATTGTTTTTCTAGACACTCATCTCAGAATCCAAAAAGAAGTCGTTGATCTAATTTTTAATATCTGGCAGCACGGGGCAGCATTAACTATTAAGTGTCAAATTAATTATTTCCTTCTTGCTTTCAAGCTTATCCTTTCAGTAGACTCGTAATCTTGATCAGCTGAACTCATATCTACGTCCTGCTTGTTTGGTAGCTGAGGCAGTCTGGAGGGAAGTTTAGACTTCAAGTTCCTCTTTTTGATTTCCATCACCCTTCACTGAAGTCATGTTTTCAAAGAGTTGAAGTCGGAGTAATGCTCTGTTGCTCGTGGCAGTTGCATGATGGGAAAATAGAGGTAAAATGTTATCCATAGACTAAACCATGTTTATGAGCAGTTTGGGACTAACGAAGAAAATACAAAAGTTTGATTGGCAAACAACATATAGATCAACAAATAAAAATATTTAATGGCCACTACAATTTTGGATAGTCACCATGCCCATGACTCATTAGTTACTTTGAAGTGGAACTAATGGCATACATAAGGAAGACATCTCAAATTGTAATTTCTTAACTACTACTAACAGTTAGCTGCAAAGAAGATTCTCTTCAACCTAAACCATTCTAATTTTACTTGAAAATATAATATAAAGTGCACTCAAACTGCCTAGTGAAGAGGAAGAGGGAGCTAATATCCTTGAAACCTAGGAGTATGTTGCTTTACATGTGCAATCACATAGCTCTTTTTAAGAATTAACAACCACCGGTCTATATTAATCCTACATTCTACTATATAGAAGTGTGAGTAAAAATATCAAATACTTGAGTATCGGGATGACATGATTATAACCTTGCCCAGTATTCTGTGATTCATCCTAAGGAAGGTTAGCTGGCTTGCTCTACTGATTCTGTCTCCTGAAAATATAGGTGGGACAGATAACTTAGTCTCCATTCTAGTTCTAAATAAATCATCTAAAGAGGATATGCTTCAGAGACAATGTCTGAAGCAGCTTAAAAAGAACATAGAAAAAAAAGAATCAAACAGAACCACTCTACATAATGATATCTGAAAAACTAATAAATTCCCCAGAAAGTCCTCCAAATGCACAGGAAAGAAAGTTCTGTCACTGAAAATTTATTGTCATGCACTGATCATTAAAAAAGCACAGTCATGCAATTGGGTAGTAAGGAATATTGTCACAACCAGGAAAGAAAGAATTTGAAAGCAATCGAGCTGATGAACTTTTGCACCTTTTATCATAAATTCATAACTAAGAGGTGCCAGTAATTGTCTAAAGTTGCCAAAAAATGAGCTGAATCCAAATATAAAAAGGTTCATACTATTCATGATACCAAGTACCAAATATGATTAACTCCTACCAGATAAGGTATCAAGTCGCACACTTCTTAAAGCGTAAACCATATCATATGAGTGTGACAAATCAAATTACAAGGGATGTGTATTATCAAATGCATACTATATGTGCCTCATTAAGATGTTGAGACATGCATCTTCTGTATCAGACATGTACTGGTAGGCTGCATTTTTACATTTAACAGTGTAAAATCGAATGTTTATTCATGCAGTGGTGATGCATTTGTGAGATGATGGAGAACTTTTGGATAGGAAATATCAAGCATTGGTATCTAACATCTATATATAAAGTGAATTTTATGTCAAACCACTATTAGCATTATTTAACATTCAATAAATTATTAAACACTCAAACAATTTACTCCGTCATTATCATCATTGACTACAATTTCATCAACGGTGATATTAGAATTCATTTGCTCTTCACATGTGAGCATCTACCAAAGGTTCTTGTTCTCTAGAATTCAAAAGTGCTTGTTCTCTAGAATTACAACTTAACACAGATTTTTTTTTATGCAAATGTAAGTATGTAACTACTTTTGTAAATCAGGACATCCCAATTTATTTTCTACTCGCCTATCAATTCACTTATTACCTCTACTCATAATATAATCATGTAATTGAAAGTATCATGTTGTTGTACAATGGCGAAATTTACTCACCAATATATTTGAAAATAACTGCTATTTGGTCAACTGCATTTATCATGGTAATTCACCATAATATTAGATTTCAAGTTCAATAACTCATAACAAAGTCATGACAGATCAGAAGAAATTAGCAAGAAAACAAAGATTTAGCTTACGACAGAATAAAAAAACGTAGGAAAATACTCATCAGATGTCAATGGTTTTGATCTCCTATCTCTATTTTTTATTGCTCAATATAGTACATGTCTTCTACTATACAACAGTGAAATATATTACACTACCTATATATTCTTCATTTTTAAAACTTTTATCTTCTTCAAATTTCATAAAATTTATTTCATCTATTAAATACCTTTTTGTGCATTTTATCTAAAATTTCTTCTTTTTAATTTGTTTAATTAACTTTATTTTATTTATATTTTTGGTAGATTTGCAAAGCACTTCATCTACAGCTTTCCTGTGTCAAAGGGGAAAGAAATTATTTTAAATTCATTGTATCCTTTTATATATAGATATATATTTTTTTATATATTAAAATGTAATTAAATTCCATTCATACAGTAAAAATAGACTGTCAACAACATTATGGGGTGAACTTGCGGACCAAATACAACCACATTTGACGGGATCTGCAGATGAACCTTTGATCGTTGTTTGTCAATTAATGAAGGCTCACAAATTTAGAGGTTTAAACATTGTAATTGCAGCAATTGTATATAAAATACAAATTTAATTAGTATAATTTTTTGACATTGTTTAATATCAATCATCAGAAAATTACTCAGTACGTAATTGTTGGTATCATAGTTGTTGGTATCAAACCAAAATCTGGATTAATCCTAATCTTCCTCAGCCTACTGAATTCAAATACAGGTTAGAAAATTATTTAGTTTTGCTTAGGCATGTTTCTCAACATTTGCAATGTAGTTAATTCTTCTTTTGTTTAATAATAATAATTCTAAATTATATCAAAACTATATGTTATGAATTTTTTTGCAGATTGATTTCATCATGTGATTATAAATATGAGAGGCTCTCCTAGACAAGTTCTCAAAAACATCATTCTATTACTGATGAGTTGTCTAAAGGTGTTGTATCTTTTACATATCTTTCTGATTTGAGTCAATGCTACGAGGTGAGTCTACTAATCTATTTCAAATTTTCTAACTATATATTTACATATTTAATGTATAATTGGTCTATTTAACTTATTTGTTATGTTATTTACATATTTATTTATTTTAAAGCGAAATTCAACCGAAGCGAATGAACTTTTCGAATAGATCTCGAAAAAATACGGGGAATCAAAAAAAAAATCGCGTCGAAAGGACGTTCGAGTCGAAAGTTACGATCATTCGAAAATTCAGCATCTTAAGGGTTGAAGGTAGCCGGGAAAAAGGGAAACTTCAAACAG
>NW_006239411.1:31718-32016 GCF_000226075.1 Solanum tuberosum | reverse complement strand
TTTTTTTGAACCTGCGTATTTTTTCGATATCTACGCAACCAAACCGTCGTAGAGCGGTTTGAGCGAGCCGATTTTTCAAAAAACGCCTTTGACTCATTGAAATACGATGAAAAAGTAAAAAGGAAATTCAAAGAAAGGGGATGAGTTTTTCAAATAGATCTCGCAAAAATAAGAGGAATCAAAAAAACAATTGCGTCGAAAGGACGTTCAAGTCGGAAGTTACGATCATTTGAAAAAATTCTTAAAGATTGAAGGTAGCCGTGAATTTAGGAAATTTCAAACGGCCATAACTCGGGCT
>NW_006239411.1:29938-31684 GCF_000226075.1 Solanum tuberosum | reverse complement strand
ATTTTTTTTTTGAACCTGCGTATTTTTTCGATACCTACGCAATCAAACTGCCGTAAGGCGATTTGAGCGAGCCAATTTTTCAAGAAACGCCTTTATCTCATTCTTAGGTTGAGTAAAAATAAGATGAGAAAATATAAAGGAAATTCACCCCCCGGCCATAACTCGGGCTTCGGATGTCCGTTTCAGCCGATTTTTGTTTTGAACCCGCGTATTTTTTCGATATCTACGCGTTCGAAATGTCGTGAGGCGGTTTGAGCGAGCCAATTTTTCAGAAAACGCGTTATGCTCATTCTTATACGGGTAGAAATGCGACGAAAAAATTAAAGCGAAATTCAACCGAAGCGAATGAAATTTTCGAATATATCTCAAAAAAATACGGGGAGTCAAAAAAAAAATCGCGTCGAAAGGACGTTCGAGTCGAAAGTTACGATCATTCGAAAATTCAGCATCTTAAAGGCCGAAGGTGCCCGGGAAAAAAGTAAATTCAAACGGCCATAACTCGGGCCTCGGATGTCCGTTTCAGTCGATTTTTTTTTTGAACCTGCGTATTTTTTCGATATCTACGCAACCAAACCGTCGTAGAGCGGTTTGAGCAAGCCGATTTTTCAAAAAACGCCTTTTGCTCATTCTTAGGCGAGTAGAAATAAGATGAGAAAGGAAAAAGGAAATTCAAACGGCCATAACTCGAGCTTCGGACGTCCTTTTCAGGCGATTTTTTTTTTGAACCTGCATATTTTTACGATATCTAATCAACCGAAACGTCGCGACGGGGTCTGAGCGATCCGATTTTTCAGAAAACGCCTTTTTGCTCATTCTTATACGAGTAGAAATATAACGAAAAAATTAAAATGAAATTCAACGAATGCGAATGGCTTTTTCGAATAGATCTCGAAAAAATACGAGGGATCAAAAAAAAAATTGCGTCAAAAGGACGTTCGAGTCGAAAGTTACGATCATTCGAAAATTCAGCATCTTAAAGGCCGAAGGTGCCCGGGAAAAAAGTAAATTCAAACGGCCATAACTCCGGCCTCGGATGTCCGTTTCAGTCGATTTTTTTTTTGAACCTGCGTATTTTTTCGATATCTACGCAACCGAACAGTCGTAAGGCGGTTCGAGCGAGCCGATTTTTCGAGAAACGCCTTTTACTCATTGAAATATGACGAAAAAGTAAAAAGGAAATTCAATGAGGGGGGATGAGTTTTTCAAATAGATCTCGCAAAAATACGAGGAATCAAAAAAAGAATTGCGCCGAAACGACGTTCGAGTCGGAAGTTACGACCATTCGAAAAAAATTCTTAAAGATTGAAGGTAGCCGTGAATTTAGGAAATTTCAAACGGCCATAACTCGGGCTTCGGATGTCCGTTTCAGTCGATTTTTTTTTTGAACCTGCGTATTTTTTCGATATCTACGCAACCGAACAGTCGTAAGGCGGTTCGAGCGAGCCGATTTTTCGAGAAACGCCTTTTACTCATTGAAATATGACGAAAAAGTAAAAAGGAAATTCAATGAGGGGGGATGAGTTTTTCAAATAGATCTCGCAAAAATACGAGGAATCAAAAAAAGAATTGCGCCGAAACGACGTTCGAGTCGGAAGTTACGACCATTCGAAAAAAATTCTTAAAGATTGAAGGTAGCCGTGAATTTAGGAAATTTCAAACGGCCATAACTCGGGCTTCGGATGTCCGTTCGTAAGGCAGTTTGAGCGAGCCGATTTTTCAAAAAACGCCTTGTGCTCATTCTTAGGT
>NW_006239411.1:28612-29824 GCF_000226075.1 Solanum tuberosum | reverse complement strand
TTTTTGAACCTGTGTATTTTTTCGATATCTACGCGTTCGAAGTGTCGTGCGGCGGTTTGAGCTAGCCTATTTTTCAGAAAACGCTAGTTGCTCATTCTTATACGGGTAAAAATGCGACGAAAAAATTAAAGAGAAATTCAACCGAAGCGAATGAACTTTTCGAATAGATCTTGAAAAAATACGGGGAATAAAAAAAAAAATTCATCGAACGGACGTTCGAATCGAAAGTTACGATCATTCGAAAATTCAGCATCTTAAAGGCCGAAGGTGCCCGGGAAAAAAGTAAATTCAAACGGCCATAACTCGGGCCTCGGATGTCCGTTTCAGTCGATTATTTTTTTGAACCTGCGTATTTTTTCGATATCTACGCAACCAAACTGCCTTAAGGCGTTGAACCCGCTTATTTTTTCGATATCTACGCAACCAAACCGTCGTAGAGCGGTTTGAGCGAGCCGATTTTTCAAAAAACGCCTTTTACTCATTGAAATACGATCAAAAAGTAAAAAGGAAATTCAATGAAAGGGGATGAATTTTTCAAATAGATCTCGCAAAAATAAGAAGAATCAAAAAAAAAATCGCGTCGAAAGGACGTTCGAGTCGGAAGTTACGATCATTTGAAAAAATTCTTAAAGATTGAAGGTACCCGGGAAGTTGGGAAACTTCAAACGGCCATAACTCGGGCTTCGGGTGCCCGTTTCAGGCGAATTTTTTTTGAACCTGCGTCTTTTTTCGATACCTACGCAACCAAATTGCCGTAAAGCAGTTTGAGCTAGCCGATTTTTCAAAAAACGCCTTCTGCTCATTCTTAGGTTGAGTAGAAATAAGATGAGAAATAAAAGGAAATTCAAACGGCCATAACTCGGGATTCAGACGTCCGTTTTCAGACAATTTTTTTTTTGAACTTGCGTATTTTTTTGATATCTACGCGTTCGAAGTGTCGTGAGGCGGTTTGAACGAGCCGATTTTTCAGAAAACGCGTTTTGCTCATTCTTATACGGGTAGAAATACGACGAAAAAATTAAAGCGAAATTCAACCGAAACGAATGAAATTTTCGAATATATATTGAAAAAATACGGGGAATCAAAAAAAAATCAACGTCGAAAGGACGTTCGAGTCGAAAGTTACGATCATTCGAAAATTCAGCATCTTAAAGGCCGAAGGTGCCCGGGAAAAAAAGTAAATTCAAACGGCCATAACTCGGCCCTCGGGTG
>NW_006239411.1:25373-27173 GCF_000226075.1 Solanum tuberosum | reverse complement strand
TTTTGCTCATTCTTATACGGGTAGAAATGCGACGAAAAAATTAAAACGAAATTCAACCGAAGCGAATGAGCTTTTCGAATAGATCTCGATAAAATACGGGGAATAAAAAAAAAATCGCGTCGAAAGGACGTTCGAGTCGAAAGTTACGATCATTCGAAAATTCAGCATCTTAAGGGTTGAAGGTAGCCGGAAAAAGGGAAACTTCAAACGGCCATAACTCGGGCTCCGGGTGTCCTTTTCGAGCGATTTTTTTTTTGAACCTGCGTATTTTTTTGATAAAACTAAAACCTGCCATAACTCGGGCTTCGGATGTCCGTTTCAGTCGATTTTTTTTTTGAACCTGCGTATTTTTTCGATATCTACGCAACCGAACAGTCGTAAGGCGGTTCGAGCGAGCCGATTTTTCGAGAAACGCCTTTTACTCATTGAAATATGACGAAAAAGTAAAAAGGAAATTCAATGAGGGGGGATGAGTTTTTCAAATAGATCTCGCAAAAATAAGAAGAATCAATAAAAACATCGCGTCGAAAGGACGTTCGAGTCGGAAGTTACGATCATTTGAAAAAATTCTTAAAGATTGAAGGTAGCCGGGAAGTTGGGAAACTTCAAACGGCCATAACTCGGGTTTCGGGTGCCCGTTTCAGGCGAATTTTTTTTGAACCTACGTCTTTTTTCGATACCTACGCAACCAATTTGCCGTAAAGCAGTTTGAGCGCAAAAAAAGAATTGCGCCGAAGCGACGTTCGAGTCGGAAGTTACGACCATTCGAAAAAAATTCTTAAAGATTGAAGGTAGCCGCGAATTTAGGAAATTTCAGACGGCCATAACTCGGGCTTCGGATGTCCGTTTCAGTCGATTTTTTTTTTGAACCTGCGTATTTTTTCGATACCTACGCAACCAAACTGCCGTAAGGCGGTTTGAGAGATCCAATTTTTCAAAAAACACCTTTTGCTCATTATTAGGTTGAGTAGAAATAAGATGAGAAAATAAAAAGGAAATTCAAACGGCCATAACTCGGGCTCCGGGTGTCCTTTTGGAGCGATTTTTTTTTTAAACCTGCGTATTTTTTCGATATCTACGCAACCAAACTGCCGTAAGGCGGTTTGAGAGATCCAATTTTTCAAAAAACACCTTTTGCTCATTATTAGGTTGAGTAGAAATAAGATGAGAAAATAAAAAGGAAATTCAAACGGCCATAACTCGGGCTCCGGGTGTCCTTTTGGAGCGATTTTTTTTTTAAACCTGCGTATTTTTTCGATATCTACGCAACCAAACTGCCGTAAGGCGGTTTGAGAGATCCAATTTTTCAAAAAACACCTTTTGCTCATTATTAGGTTGAGTAGAAATAAGATGAGAAAATAAAAAGGAAATTCAAACGGCCATAACTCGGGCTCCGGGTGTCCTTTTGGAGCGATTTTTTTTTTAAACCTGCGTATTTTTCGATACCTACGCAACCAAACTGCTGTAAGGCGGTTTGAGAGATCCAATTTTTCAAAAAACGCCTTTTACTCATTGAAATACGATGAAAAAGTAAAAAGGAAATTCAGAGAAAGAGGATGAGTTTTTCAAATAGATCTCGCAAAAATAAGAGGAATCAAAAAAAAATTGCGTCGAAAGGACGTTCGAGTCGAAAGTTACGATCATTTGAAAAAATTCTTAAAGATAGAAGGTAGCCAAGAATTTGGGAAACTTCAAACGGCCATAACTCGGGCTTCGGTTGCCCGTTTCATGCTATTTTTTTTTGAACCTGCGTATTTTTTCGATACCTACGCAACCAAACTGCTGTAAGGCGGTTTGAGA
>NW_006239411.1:24571-25046 GCF_000226075.1 Solanum tuberosum | reverse complement strand
GAATTTGGGAAACTTCAAACGGCCATAACTCGGGCTCCGGGTGTCCTTTGCGAGCGATTTTTTTTTTGAAATTGCGTATTTTTTTGTTATCTACGCAACCAAACCGTCGTAGAGCGGTTTGAGCGATCCGATTTTTCAAAAAATGCCTTTAATCATTGAAATACGATGAAAAAGTAAAAAGGAAATTCAATGAAAGGGGATGAGTTTTTCAAATAGATCTCGCAAAAATAAGGGGAATGAAAAAAAAATCGCGTCGAAAGGACGTTCGAGTCGGAAGTTACGATCATTTCGAAAATTCAGCATCTTAAGGGTTGAAGGTAGCCGGGAAAAAGGGAAACTTCAACCGGCCATAACTCGGGCTCCGGGTGTCCTTTGCGAGCGATTTTTTTTTTGTAAATTGCGTATTTTTTGTTATCTACGCAACCAAACCGTCGTAGAGCGGTTTTGAGCGATCCGATTTTTCAAAAAATGCCTG
>NW_006239411.1:23227-24274 GCF_000226075.1 Solanum tuberosum | reverse complement strand
CCTGCGTATTTTTTCGATACCTACGCAACCAAACTGCCGCAAGGCGGTTTGACCGAGCCGATTTTTCAAAAAACGCCTTTTGCTCATTTTTAGGTTGAGTAGAAATAAGATGAGAAAATAAAAAGGAAATTCAAACGGCCATAACTCGGGATTCGGACGTCCGTTTCAGACGATTTATTTTTTGAACCTGCGTATTTTTTGGATATCTACGCGTTCGAAGTGTCGTGAGGCGGTTTGAGCGAGCCGATTTTTCAGAAAACGCGTTTTGCTCATTCTTATACGGGTAGAAATGCGACGAAAAAATTAAAGCGTAAATTCAACCGAAGCGTAATGAACTTTTCGAATAGATCTCGAAAAATACGGGGAATCAAAAAAAATCGCGTCGTAAAGTTAACGATTCATTCGAAAATTTCAGCATACTTAAGGGTTGAAGGTAGACCGGGAAAAAGGGAAACTTCAAACGGCCATAACTGGGGCTCCGGGTGTCCTTTTCGAGCGATTTTTTTTGAATCTGCGTATTTTTTCGATATCTACGCGTTCGAAATGTCGGTTTGAGCGAGCCGATTTTTCAGAAAACGCGTTTTGCTCATTCTTATACGGGTAGAAATGCGACGAAAAAATTAAAGCGTAAATTCAACCGAAGCGTAATGAACTTTTCGAATAGATCTCGAAAAATACGGGGAATCAAAAAAAATCGCGTCGTAAAGTTAACGATTCATTCGAAAATTTCAGCATACTTAAGGGTTGAAGGTAGACCGGGAAAAAGGGAAACTTCAAACGGCCATAACTCGGGCTTTAGACGTCCGTTTCAGACGATTTTTTTTTTTGAACCTGCGTATTTTTTCGATACCTACGCAACCAAACTGCCGTAATTCGGTTTGAGCGAGCCTATTTTTTTTCAAAAAACGCCTTTTGCTCATTCTTAGGTTGAGTTGAAATAAGATGAGAAAATAAAAAATAAATTCAAACGGCCATAACTCGGGCTTTAGGTGTCCGTTTCAGTCGATTTTTTTTTTGAACCTGCGTATTTTTTCGATATCCACGCAA
>NW_006239411.1:20896-22985 GCF_000226075.1 Solanum tuberosum | reverse complement strand
TAGCCGGGAAAAAGGGAAACTTCAAACGGCCATAACTCAGGCTCCGGGTGTCCTTTTCGAGCGATTTTTTTTTTGAACTTGCGTATTTTTTCGATATTTAACCAACCAAACCGTCGTAGAGCGGTTTGAGCGAGCTGATTTTTTCAGAAAACGCGTTTTGCTCATTCTTAAACGGGTAGAAATGCGACGAAAAAATTAAAGCGAAATTCAATTGAAGCGAATGAACTTTTCGAATATATCTCGAAAAAAATACGGGGAATCAAAAAAAAAATCACGTCGAAAGGACGTTCGAGTCGGAAGTTACGATCATTTGAAAAAATTCTTAAAGATTGAAGGTAGCCGGGAAAAAGGAAAATTTAAAACGGCCATAACTCGGGCTTCGGGTGCCCGTTTCAGGCGATTTTTTTTTTTAACCTGTGTATTTTTTCGATACCTACGCAACCAAACTGCCATAAGGCGGTTTGAACGAGCCTATTTTTCAAAAAACGACTTTTGCTCATTCTTAGGTTGAGTAGAAATAAAATGAGAAAATAAAAAGGAAATTTAAACGGCCATAACTCCGGCTTGGGCCGTCCGTTTCAGACGATTTTTTTTTTCAACCCGCGTATATTTTCGATATCTAAATGTCGTGAGGCGGTTTGAGCGAGCTGATTTTTCAGAAAACGCGTTTTGCTCATTCTTAAACGGGTAGAAATGCGACGAAAAAATTAAAGCGAAATTCAATTGAAGCGAATGAACTTTTCGAATATATCTCGAAAAAATACGGGGAATCAAAAAAAATCGCGTCGAAAGGACGTTCGAATCGAAAGTTACGATCATTCGAAAATTCAGCATCTTAAGGGTTGAAGGTAGCCGGGAAAAAGGGAAATTTCAAACGGCCATAAATTGGGCTCCGGGTGTCTTTTTCGAAGATTTTTTTTTTGAACCTGCGTATTTTTTCGATATCTACGCAACCGAACAGTCGTAAGGCGGTTCGAGCGAGCCGCTTTTTCGAGAAACGCCTTTTACTCATTGAAATATGACGAAAAAGTAAAAAGGAAATTCAATGAGGGGGGATGAGTTTTTCAAATAGATCTCGCAAAAATAAGAGGAATCAAAAAAAAAATATCGTCGAAAGGACGTTCGAGTCGGAAGTTACGATCATTTGAAAAAATTCTTAAAGATTGAAGGTAGCCGGGAAGTTGGGAAACTTCAAACGGCCATAACTCGCGCTTCGGATGCCCGTTTCAGGCGATTTTTTTTTGAACCTGCGTATTTTTTCGATATCTACGCGTTCGAAATGTCATGAGGCGGTTTGAGCGAGCCGATTTTTCAGAAAACGCCTTTTTGCTCATTCTTAGGTTGAGTAGAAATAAGATGAGAAAATAAAATGGAAAATCAAACAGCCATAACTCGGGCTTCGGAAGTCCGTTTCAGACGATTTTTTTTTGAACCAGCGTATTTTTTCGATATCTACGCGTTCGAAATGTCATGAGGCGGTTTGAGCGAGCCGATTTTTCAGAAAACGCGTTTACCTCATTCTTATACGGGTAGAATTGCGACGAAAAAATTTAAGCGAATAAACTTTTCGAATAGATCTCGAAAAAATACGGGGAATCAAAAAAAAAATCGCGTCGAGAGGACGTTCGAGTCGAAAGTTACGATCATTCGAAAATTCAGCATCTTAAGGGTTGAAGGTAGCCGGGAAAAAGGAAAACTTCAAACGGCCATAACTCGGGCTCCAGGTGTCCTTTTCGAGCGATTTTTTTTTTGAACCTGCGTATTTTTTCAATATCTACGTAACCAACCCGTCGTAGAACGGTTTGAGCGAACGGATTTTTCAAAAAACGCCTTTACTCATTGAAATACGATGATAAAGTAAAAAGGAAATTCAATGAAAGGGGATGAGTTTTTCAAATAAATCTCGCAAAAATAAGAGGAATCAAAAAAAAAATATCGTCGAAAGGACGTTCGAGTCGGAAGTTACGATCATTTGAAAAAATTCTTAAAGATTGAAGGTAGCCGTGAATTTAGGAAATTTCAAACGGCCATAACTCGGGCTTCGGATATCCGTTTCAGTCGATTTTTTTTTTCAACCTGCGTATTTTTT
>NW_006239411.1:18094-20886 GCF_000226075.1 Solanum tuberosum | reverse complement strand
CCGGCCATAACTCGGTCTTCGGATGTCCGTTTCAGTCGATTTTTTTTTTGAACCTGCGTATTTTTTCGATATCTACGCAACCAAACTGCCGTAAGGAGGTTTAACCGAGCCGATTTTTCAAAAAATGCCTTTTGCTCATTCTTAGGTTGAGTAGAAATAAGATGAGAAAATTAAAAGGAAATTCAAACGGCCATAACTCGGGCTTCGGACGTCCGTTTCAGACGATTTTTTTTGAACCCGCGTATTTTTCGATATCTACGCGTTCGAAATGTCGTGAGGCGGTTTGAGTGAGCCGATTTTTCAAAAAATGCGTTTATCTCATTCTTATACCGGTAGATATGCGACGAAAAAATTAAAGCAAAATTCAACCGAAGCGAATGAACTTTTCGAATAGATCTCAAAAAAATACGGGGAATCAAAAAAAAATACGCGTCGAGAGGACGTTCGAGTCGAAAGTTACGATCATTCGAAAATTCAGTATCTTAAGGGTTAAAGGTAGCCGGGAAAAAGGGAAACTTCAAACGGCCATAACTCGGGCTTCGGACGTCCGTTTCAGACGATTTTTTTTGAACCCGCGTATTTTTCGATATCTACGCAATCAAACCATCGTAGAGCGGTTTGAGCGAACCGATTTTTCAAAAAACGCCTTTTACTAATTGAAATACGATGAAAAAGTAAAAAGGAAATTCAATGAAAGGGGATGAGTTTTTCAAATACATCTCGCAAAAATAAGAGGAATAAAACAAAAAATCGTTTTTTTTTTTGAACCTGCATATTTTTACGATATCTAATCAACCGAAACGTCGCGACGGGGTCTGAGCGATCCGATTTTTCAGAAAACGCCTTTTTGCTCATTCTTATACGAGTAGAAATATAACGAAAAAATTAAAATGAAATTCAACGAATGCGAATGGCTTTTTCGAATAGATCTCGAAAAAATACGAGGGATCAAAAAAAAAATTGCGTCAAAAGGACGTTCGAGTCGAAAGTTACGATCATTCGAAAATTCAGCATCTTAAAGGCCGAAGGTGCCCGGGAAAAAAGTAAATTTCAAACGGCCATAACTCGGGCCTCGGATGTCCGTTTCAGTCGATTTTTTTTTTGAACCTGCGTATTTTTTCGATATCTACGCAACCGAACAGTCGTAAGGCGGTTCGAGCGAGCCGATTTTTCGAGAAACGCCTTTTACTCATTGAAATATGACGAAAAAGTAAAAAGGAAATTCAATGAGGGGGGATGAGTTTTTCAAATAGATCTCGCAAAAATACGAGGAATCAAAAAAAGAATTGCGCCGAAACGACGTTCGAGTCGGAAGTTACGACCATTCGAAAACAATTCTTAAAGATTGAAGGTAGCCGTGAATTTAGGAAATTTCAAACGGCCATAACTCGGGCTTCGGACGTCCGTTTCAGGCGATTTGTTTTTGAAACTGCGTATTTTTTTTGGGGCTTCGGATGTCCTTTTCGAGCGATTTTTTTTTTGAACCTGCGTATTTGTTCGGTATCTACGCAACCGAACCGTCGTAGAGCGGTTAGAGCGAGCCAATTTTTCAAAAAACGCCTTTTACTAATTGAAATACGATGAAAAAAGTAAAAAAGAAATTCAATGAAAGGGGATGAGTTTTTCAAATAGATTTCGCAAAATTAAGAGGAAACGAAAAACAAATAGCGTCGAAAAGACGTTCGAGTCGAAAGTTACGATCATTTGAAAAAAAAATTAGAGATTGAAGGTAGCAGGGAATTTGGGAAACTTCAAACGGCCATAACTCGGGCTTCGGTTCCCCGTTTCAGGCGATTTTTTATTTGAACTTGCGTATTTTTTCGATACCTACGCAACCAAACTTCCGTAAGGTAGTTTGAGCGAGCTGATTTTTCGAAAAACGCCTTTTGTTCATTCTTAGGTTAAGTAGAAATAAGATGAGAAAATAAAAAGGAAATTCAAACGGCCATAACTCGGGCTTCGGACGTCCGTTTCAGACGATTTTTTTTTTGAACCCACGTATTTTATCGATATCTACGCGTTTGAAATGTAGTGAGGCGGTTTGAGCGAGCCGATTATTCAGAAAACGCGTTTACCTCATTCTTATACTGGTAGAAATGCGACGAAAAAATTAAAGTGAAATTCAACCGAAGAGAATGCACTTTTCGAATAGATCTGGAAAAAATATGGGGAATCAAAAAAAAATCGCGTCGACAGGACGTTCGAGTCGAAAGTTACGATCATTCGAAAATTCAGCATCTTAAGGGTTGAAGGTAGCCGGGAAAAAGGGAAACTTCAAACGGCCATAACTCGGGGCTTCGGACGTCCGTTTCAGTACGATTTTTTTTGAACCCACGTATTTTATCGATATCTACGCGTTTGAAATGTAGTGAGGCGGTTTTGAGCGAGCCGATTATTCAGAAAACGCGTTTACCTCATTCTTATACTGGTAGAAATGCGACGAAAAAATTAAAGCGAAATTCAACCGAAGCGAATGAACTTTTCGAATAGATCTCGAAAAAAAACGGGGAATCAAAAAAACAATCGCGTTGATAGGACGTTCGAGTCGAAAGTTACGATCATTCGAAAATTCAGCATCTTAAGGGTTGAAGGTAACCGGGAAAAAGGGAAACTTCAAACGGCCATAACTCGGGCTCCGGGTGTCCTTTTCGAGCGATTTTTTGTTGAACCTGCGTATTTTCTCGTTATCTACGCAACCAAACAGTCGTAGAGCGGTTTGAGCGAGCCGATTTTTCAAAAAACGCCTTTAACTCATTGAAATATGATGAAAAAGTAAAAAGGAAATTCAAAGA
>NW_006239411.1:15324-17898 GCF_000226075.1 Solanum tuberosum | reverse complement strand
AAAAGAAACTTCAAACGGCCATAACTCGTGCTTCGGGTGCCCATTTCGTCAGTCGATTTTTTTTTTGAACCTGCGTATTTTTTCGATATCTACGCAACCGAACAGTCGTAAGGCGGTCCGAGCGAGCCGATTTTTCGAGAAACGCCTTTTACTCATTGAAATATGACGAAAAAGTAAAAAGGAAATTCAATGAGAGGGGATGAGTTTTTCAAATATATCTCGCAAAAATAAAAGGAATCAAAAAAAAAATCCTGTCGAAAGGACGTTCGAGTCTGAAGTTACGATCATTTGAAAAATTCTCAAAGATTGAAAGGTGGCCGGGAATATGGGAAACCAACCGAACAGTCGTAAGGCGGTTCGAGCGAGCCGATTTTTCGAGAAACGCCTTTTACTCATTGAAATATGACGAAAAAGTAAAAAGGAAATTCAATGAGGGGGGATGAGTTTTTCAAATAGATCTCGCAAAAATACGAGGAATCAAAAAAAGAATTGCGCCGAAACGACGTTCGAGTCGGAAGTTACGACCATTCGAAAAAAATTCTTAAAGATTGAAGGTAGCCGTGAATTTAGGAAATTTCAAACGGCCATAACTCGGGCTTCGGATGTCCGTTTCAGTCGATTTTTTTTTTGAACCTGCGTATTTTTTCGATATCTACGCATCCGAAATGTCGTGAGGCGCTCCCTTTTCAGGCGATTTTTTTTTTGAACCTGCATATTTTTACGATATCTAATCAACCGAAACGTCGCGACGGGGTCTGAGCGATCCGATTTTTCAGAAAACGCCTTTTTGCTCATTCTTATACGAGCAGAAATATAACGAAAAAATTAAAATGAAGTTCAACGAATGCGAATGGTTTTTTCGAATAGATCTCGAAAAAATACGAGGGATCAAAAAAAAAATTGCGTCAAAAGGACGTTCGAGTCGAAAGTTACGATCATTCGAAAATTCAGCATCTTAAAGGCCGAAGATGCCCGGGAAAAAAGTAAATTCAGACGGCCATAACTCGGGCTTCGGATGTCCGTTTCAGTCGATTTTTTTTTTGAACCTGCGTATTTTTTCGATATCTACGCAACCGAACAGTCGTAAGGCGGTTCGAGCGAGCCGATTTTTCGAGAAACGCCTTTTACTCATTGAAATATGACGAAAAAGTAAAAAGGAAATTCAATGAGGGGGGATGAGTTTTTCAAATAGATCTCGCAAAAATACGAGGAATCAAAAAAAGAATTGCGCCGAAACGACGTTCGAGTCGGAAGTTACGACCATTCGAAAAAAATTCTTAAAGATTGAAGGTAGCCGTGAATTTAGGAAATTTCAAACGGCCATAACTCGGGCTTCGGATGTCCGTTTCAGCCGATTTTTTTTTTGAACCCGCGTATTTTTTCGATACCTACGCAACCAAACTGCCGTAAAGCGGTTTGAGCGAGCCGATTTTTCAAAAACGGCTTCGGACGTCCGTTTCAGGAGATTTTTTTTTTGAAACTGCGTATTGTTTTTATATCTACGCAACGAATCCGTCGTAAACCGGTTTGATCGAGCCGATTTTTCAGAAAACGCGTTTTGGCTCATTCTTATACGAGTAGAAATGTGACGAAAAAATTAAAGGGAGATGCGACCGAAGCGAATGACTTTTTTCGAACTAGATCTCGAAAAGTACGGGGATCAAGAAAAATTCGCGTCAAAAGGACGTTCGAGTCGGAAGTTACGATCATTTGAAAAAAAAAATTAAAGATTGAAGGTAGCAGGGAATTTGGGAAACTTCAACCGGCCATAACTCGGGCTTCGGCGTCCGTTTCAAAGTCGATTTTTTTTTAAACCTGCGTATTTTTTCGATACCTACGCAACCAAACTGTCGTAAGGCGGTTTTGCGCGATCTGATTTTTACTCATTCTTCGGTGAGTAGAAATAGGATGAGAAAATAAAAAGGAAATTCAAACGGCCATAACTCGTGCTTCGGCCGTCCGTTTCAGACGATTTTTTTTTTGAACCCGCGTATTTTTTCGATATATACACGTTTGAAATGTAGTGAGGCAGTTTGAGAGAGCCGATTATTCAGAAAACGCGTTTACCTCATTCTTATACGGGTAGAAATGTGACGAAAAAATTAAGGGGATCCGACCGAAGAGAATGAGTTTTTCGAATAGATCTCGAAAAAATACGGGGGATCAAAAAAAAAATTGCGTCAAAAGGACGTTCGAGTCGAAAGTTACGATCATTCGAAAATTCAGCATCTTAAGGGTTGAAGGTAGCCGGGAATTTGGGAAACTTCAAACGGCCATAACTCGTGCTTCGGACGTCCGTTTCAGACGATTTTTTTTTTTAACCCGCGTATTTTTTCGATATCTACGCCATTGAAATGTCGTGAGGTGGTTTGAGCAAGCCTATTTTTCAGAAAACGCGTTTACCTCATTCTTATACGGGTAGAAATGCGACAAAAAAATTAAAGCAAAATTCAACCGAAGCGAATGAAATTTTCGAATAGATATCGAAAAAATACGGGGAATCAAAAAAAAAATTGCGTCAAAAGGACGTTCGAGCCGAAAGTTACGATCATTCGAAAATTCAACATCTTAAAG
>NW_006239411.1:14972-15221 GCF_000226075.1 Solanum tuberosum | reverse complement strand
TTTTTGAACCTGTGTATTTTTTCGATATCTACGCAACCAAACCGTCGTAGAGCGGTTTGAGCGAGCCGACTTTTCAAAAAACGCCTTTTACTCATTGAAATATGACGAAAAAGTAAAAAGGAAATTCAATGAAGTAAAAAGGAAATTCAATGACAGGGGATGAGTTTTTCAAATAGATCTCGCAAAAATAGAGGAATAAAAAAAAAAATCGCGTCGAAAGGACGTTTGAGTCGTAAGTTACGATCATTC
>NW_006239411.1:467-14883 GCF_000226075.1 Solanum tuberosum | reverse complement strand
AGGCAATTTTTTCTTTGAACCTGCGTATTTTTTCGATTCTTACGCAACCAAACTTCCGTAAGGCGGTTTGAGCGAGCCTATTTTTCAAAAAACTTTTTTTGCTCATTCTTAGGTTGAGTAGAAATAAGATAATAAAATAAAAAGGAAATTCAAACAGCCATAACTCGGGCTTCGGACGTCCGTTTCTGACGATTTTTTTTTGAACCCGCGTATTTTTTCGATATCTACGCGTTTTAAATGTTGTGAGGCGGTTTGAGCGAGCCGATTTTTCAGAAAACGTGTTTACATCATTCTTAGGCGAGTAGAAATAAGATGAGAAAGGAAAAAGGAAATTCAAACGGCCATAACTCGAGCTTCGGACGTCCTTAAAAAATACGGGGAATCAAAAAAAAAATCGCGTCGAGATGACGTTCGAGTCGAAAGTTACGATCATTCGAAAATTCAGTATCTTAAGGGTTGAAGGTAGCCGGGAAAAAGGAAAACTTTAAACGGCCATAACTCGGGCTCCGGGTGTCCTTTTCGAGCGATTTTTTTTTTGAACCTGCGTATTTTTTCAATATCTACGCAACCAACCCGTCGTAGAACGGTTTGAGAGAAAGGATTTTTCAAAAAACGCCTTTACTCATTGAAATACGATGATAAAGTAAAAAGGAAATTCAATGAAAGGGGATGTGTTTTTCTAATAGATCTCGCAAAAAATAAGATGAATCAAAAAAAAAATCGCTTCGAAAGGACGTTCGAGTCGGAAGTTACGATCATTTGAAAAAATTCTTAAATATTGAAGGTAGCTGGGAATTTGGGAAACTTCAAACGGCCATAACTCGGGCTTCGGTGCCCTTTTCAGGCGATTTTTTTTTTGAACCTGCGTATTTTTCGAGTATCTACGCAACAAAACTGCCGTAAGGAGGTTTAAGCGAGCCTATTTTTCAAAAAATGCCTTTTGCTCATTCTTAAGTTGAGTAGAAATAAGATGAGAAAATTAAAAGGAAATTCAAACGGCCATAACTCGGGCTTCGGACGTCCGTTTCAGACGATTTTTTTTTGAACCCGCGTATTTTTTCGATATCTACGCGTTTGAAATGTAGTGAATCGGTTTGAGCAAGCCGATTATTCAGAAAACGCGTTTACCTCAATCTTATACTGGTAGAAATGCGATGAAAAAATTAAAGCGAAATTCAACCGAAGCGAAAGAACTTTTCGAATAGATCTAGAAAAAAATACGGGCAATCAAAAAAAAAATCGCGTCGAGAGGACGTTCGAGTCGAAAGTTACGATCATTCGAAAATTCAGCATCTTAAGGGTTGAAGGTAGCCGGGAAAAAGGGAAACTTCAATCGGCCATAACTCGGGCTCCGGGTGTCCTTTTCGTGCGATTTGTTTTTTGAACCTGCGTATTTTTTCGATATCTACGCAACCAAACCGTCGTAGAGCGGTTTGAGCGAAGACCGTTTTTTTCCTAAAAAAAACGACCTTTTTAACTTCATTGAAATACGATGAAAAAGTAAAAAGGAAATTCAATGAAAGGGGATGAGTTTTTCAAATACATCTCGCAAAAATAAGAGGAATAAAAAAAAAATCGCCTCGAAAGGACGTTTGAGTCGTAAGTGTCGATCATTCGAAAAAATTCTTAAAGATTGAAGGTAGCCGGGAATTTGGGAAACTTCAAACGGCCATAACTCGGGCTTCGGATGCCCGTTTTCAGGCAATTTTTTCTTTGAACCTGCGTATTTTTTCGATTGTTACGCAACCAAACTTCCGTAAGGCGGTTTGAGCGAGCCGATTTTTCAAAAAACTTCTTTTGCTCATTCTTAGGTTGAGTAGAAATTTGATGATAAAATAAAAAGGAAATTCAAACATCCATAACTCGGGCTTCGGACGTCCGTTTCAGACGATTTTTTTTTAACACGCGTATTTTTTCGATATCTACGCGTTCGAAATGTCGTGAGGCGGTTTGAGTGAGCCAATTTTTCATAAAACGCGTTTACCTCATTCTTATACGGGTAGATATGCGACGAAAAATTAAAGCGAAATTCAACCGAAGCGAATGAACTTTTCGAATAGATCTCGAAAAAATACGGGGAATCAAAAAAAAAATCGCTTCGAGATGACATTCGAGTCGAAAGTTACGATCATTCGAAAATTCAGCATTTTAAGGGTTGAAGGTAGCCGGGAAAAAGGGAAACTTCAAACGGCCATAACTCGGGCTCCGGGTGCCCTTTTCGAGCGATTTTTTTGTTGAACGTGCGTATTTTTTCGATATCTACGCAACCAAACCATCGTAGAGCGGTTTGAGCGAGCCAATTTTTCAAAAAACGCCTTTTGCTCATTCTTAGGTTGAGTAGAAAGAAAATGAGAAAATAAAAGGAAATTCAATGAAAGAGGATGAGTTTTTCAAATAGATCTCGCAAAAATAAGAAGAATAAAAAAAAAAATCGCCTCGAAAGGACGTTCGAGTCGGAAGTTACGATCATTTGAAAAAATTCTTAAAGATTGGAGATAGCCGGGAATTTGGGAAACTTCAAACGTCCATAACTCGGGCTTCGGGTGCCCGTTTCAGGCGATTTTTCTTTGAACCTGCGTATTTTTTCGATACCTAGGCAACCAATTTGCCGTAAGGCGGTTTGAGCGAGCCGATTTTTTCAAAAAATACCTTTTGCTCATTCTTAGGTTGAGTAGAAAGAAAATGAGAAAATAAAAAGGAAATTCAAAGAAGCTATAACTCGGGCTTCGGACGTCCGTTTCAGACGATTTTTTTTTTGAACCCGCGTATGTTTTTGATATCTACGCGTTCGAAATGTCGTGAGGCGGTTTGAACAAGCCAATTTTTCAGAAAACGCGTTTATCTCATTCTTATATGGGTAGATATGCGACGAAAAAATTAAAGCGAAATTCAACCGAACCGAATGAACTTTTCGAATAGATCTCGAAAAAATATGGGGAATCAAAAAGAAAATCGCGTCGAGAGGACGTTCGAGTCGAAAGTTACGATCATTCGAAAATTCAACATCTTAAGAGTTGAATGTAGCCGGGAAAATGGAAACTTCAAACGGTCATAACTCGGGTTCCGTGTGTCCTTTTCGAGCGATTTTTTTTTTGAACCTGCGTATTTTTTCTATATCTACGCAACCAAACCGTCGTAGAGCGGTTTGAGCGAGCCAATTTTTCAAAAAACGCCTTTTACTCATTGAAATACGATGAAAAAGTAAAAGGAAATTCAATGAAAGGGGATGAGTTTTTCAAATAGATCTCGCAAAAATAAGAGGAATCAAAAAAAAATTTGCGTCGAAAGGACGTTCGAATCGGAAGTTACGATCATTTGAGAAAATTCTTCAAGATTGAAGGTAGCCGAGAATTTGGGAAACTTCAAACGGCCATAACTCGGGCTTCGGTTGCCCGTTTCAGGCAATTTTTTCTTTGAACCTGCGTATTTTTTCGATACCTACGCAACCAAACTGCCGTAAGGCGGTTTGAGCGAGCCGATTTTTCAAAAAACGCATTTTGCTCATTCTTAGGTTGAGTAGAAATAAAATGATAAAGGCCGAAGGTGCCCGGGAAAAAAGTAAATTCAAACGGCCATAACTCGGGCCTCGGATGTCCGTTTCAGTCGATTTTTTTTTTGAACCTGCGTATTTTTTCGATATCTACGCAACCGAACAGTCGTAAGGCGGTTCGAGCGAGCCGATTTTTCGAGAAACGCCTTTTACTCATTGAAATATGACGAAAAAGTAAAAAGGAAATTCAATGAGGGGGGATGAGTTTTTCAAATAGATCTCGCAAAAATACGAGGAATCAAAAAAAGAATTGCGCCGAAACGACGTTCGAGTCGGAAGTTACGACCATTCGAAAAAAATTCTTAAAGATTGAAGGTAGCCGTGAATTTAGGAAATTTCAAACGGCCATAACTCGGGCTTCGGATGTCCGTTTCAGTCGATTTTTTTTTTGAACCTGCGTATTTTTTCGATATCTACGCAACCGAACAGTCGTAAGGCGGTTCGAGCGAGCCGATTTTTCGAGAAACGCCTTTTACTCATTGAAATATGACGAAAAAGTAAAAAGGAAATTCAATGAGGGGGGATGAGTTTTTCAAATAGATCTCGCAAAAATACGAGGAATCAAAAAAAGAATTGCGCCGAAACGACGTTCGAGTCGGAAGTTACGACCATTCGAAAAAAATTCTTAAAGATTGAAGGTAGCCGTGAATTTAGGAAATTTCAAACGGCCATAACTCGGGCTTCGGATGTCCGTTTCAGTCGATTTTTTTTTTGAACCTGCGTATTTTTTCGATATCTACGCAACCAAACTGCCTTAATGCGGTTTGAGCGAGCCGATTTTTCGAAAAACGCCTTTTGCTCATTCTTAGGCGAGTAGAAATAAGATGAGAAAGGAAAAAGGAAATTCAAACGGCCATAACTCGAGCTTCGGACGTCCTTTTCAGGCGATTTTTTTTTTGAACCTGCATATTTTTACGATATCTAATCAACCGAAACGTCGCGACGGGGTCTGAGCGATCCGATTTTTCAGAAAACGCCTTTTTGCTCATTCTTATACGAGTAGAAATAT
Source organism: Solanum tuberosum (assembly GCF_000226075.1). Taxonomy (NCBI): domain Eukaryota; kingdom Viridiplantae; phylum Streptophyta; class Magnoliopsida; order Solanales; family Solanaceae; genus Solanum; species Solanum tuberosum. Next base: position 10,324 of record NW_006239411.1, on the reverse strand, counting down.
AACGAAAAAATTAAAATGAAATTCAACGAATGCGAATGGCTTTTTCGAATAGATCTCGAAAAAATACGAGGGATCAAAAAAAAAATTGCGTCAAAAGGACGTTCGAGTCGAAAGTTACGATCATTCGAAAATTCAGCATCTTAAAGGCCGAAGGTGCCCGGGAAAAAAGTAAATTCAAACGGCCATAACTCGGGCCTCGGATGTCCGTTTCAGTCGATTTTTTTTTTGAACCTGCGTATTTTTTCGATATCTACGCAACCGAACAGTCGTAAGGCGGTTCGAGCGAGCCGATTTTTCGAGAAACGCCTTTTACTCATTGAAATATGACGAAAAAGTAAAAAGGAAATTCAATGAGGGGGGATGAGTTTTTCAAATAGATCTCGCAAAAATACGAGGAATCAAAAAAAGAATTGCGCCGAAACGACGTTCGAGTCGGAAGTTACGACCATTCGAAAAAAATTCTTAAAGATTGAAGGTAGCCGTGAATTTAGGAAATTTCAAACGGCCATAACTCGGGCTTCGGATGTCCGTTTCAGTCGATTTTTTTTTTGAACCTGCGTATTTTTTCGATATCTACGCAACCGAACAGTCGTAAGGCGGTTCGAGCGAGCCGATTTTTCGAGAAACGCCTTTTACTCATTGAAATATGACGAAAAAGTAAAAAGGAAATTCAATGAGGGGGGATGAGTTTTTCAAATAGATCTCGCAAAAATACGAGGAATCAAAAAAAGAATTGCGCCGAAACGACGTTCGAGTCGGAAGTTACGACCATTCGAAAAAAATTCTTAAAGATTGAAGGTAGCCGTGAATTTAGGAAATTTCAAACGGCCATAACTCGGGCTTCGGATGTCCGTTTCAGTCGATTTTTTTTTTGAACCTGCGTATTTTTTCGATATCTACGCAACCAAACTGCCTTAATGCGGTTTGAGCGAGCCGATTTTTCGAAAAACGCCTTTTGCTCATTCTTAGGCGAGTAGAAATAAGATGAGAAAGGAAAAAGGAAATTCAAACGGCCATAACTCGAGCTTCGGACGTCCTTTTCAGGCGATTTTTTTTTTGAACCTGCATATTTTTACGATATCTAATCAACCGAAACGTCGCGACGGGGTCTGAGCGATCCGATTTTTCAGAAAACGCCTTTTTGCTCATTCTTATACGAGTAGAAATATAACGAAAAAATTAAAATGAAATTCAACGAATGCGAATGGCTTTTTCGAATAGATCTCGAAAAAATACGAGGGATCAAAAAAAAAATTGCGTCAAAAGGACGTTCGAGTCGAAAGTTACGATCATTCGAAAATTCAGCATCTTAAAGGCCGAAGGTGCCCGGGAAAAAAGTAAATTCAAACGGCCATAACTCGGGCCTCGGATGTCCGTTTCAGTCGATTTTTTTTTTGAACCTGCGTATTTTTTCGATATCTACGCAACCGAACAGTCGTAAGGCGGTTCGAGCGAGCCGATTTTTCGAGAAACGCCTTTTACTCATTGAAATATGACGAAAAAGTAAAAAGGAAATTCAATGAGGGGGGATGAGTTTTTCAAATAGATCTCGCAAAAATACGAGGAATCAAAAAAAGAATTGCGCCGAAACGACGTTCGAGTCGGAAGTTACGACCATTCGAAAAAAATTCTTAAAGATTGAAGGTAGCCGTGAATTTAGGAAATTTCAAACGGCCATAACTCGGGCTTCGGATGTCCGTTTCAGTCGATTTTTTTTTTGAACCTGCGTATTTTTTCGATATCTACGCAACCGAACAGTCGTAAGGCGGTTCGAGCGAGCCGATTTTTCGAGAAACGCCTTTTACTCATTGAAATATGACGAAAAAGTAAAAAGGAAATTCAATGAGGGGGGATGAGTTTTTCAAATAGATCTCGCAAAAATACGAGGAATCAAAAAAAGAATTGCGCCGAAACGACGTTCGAGTCGGAAGTTACGACCATTCGAAAAAAATTCTTAAAGATTGAAGGTAGCCGTGAATTTAGGAAATTTCAAACGGCCATAACTCGGGCTTCGGATGTCCGTTTCAGTCGATTTTTTTTTTGAACCTGCGTATTTTTTCGATATCTACGCAACCAAACTGCCTTAATGCGGTTTGAGCGAGCCGATTTTTCGAAAAACGCCTTTTGCTCATTCTTAGGCGAGTAGAAATAAGATGAGAAAGGAAAAAGGAAATTCAAACGGCCATAACTCGAGCTTCGGACGTCCTTTTCAGGCGATTTTTTTTTTGAACCTGCATATTTTTACGATATCTAATCAACCGAAACGTCGCGACGGGGTCTGAGCGATCCGATTTTTCAGAAAACGCCTTTTTGCTCATTCTTATACGAGTAGAAATATAACGAAAAAATTAAAATGAAATTCAACGAATGCGAATGGCTTTTTCGAATAGATCTCGAAAAAATACGAGGGATCAAAAAAAAAATTGCGTCAAAAGGACGTTCGAGTCGAAAGTTACGATCATTCGAAAATTCAGCATCTTAAAGGCCGAAGGTGCCCGGGAAAAAAGTAAATTCAAACGGCCATAACTCGGGCCTCGGATGTCCGTTTCAGTCGATTTTTTTTTTGAACCTGCGTATTTTTTCGATATCTACGCAACCGAACAGTCGTAAGGCGGTTCGAGCGAGCCGATTTTTCGAGAAACGCCTTTTACTCATTGAAATATGACGAAAAAGTAAAAAGGAAATTCAATGAGGGGGGATGAGTTTTTCAAATAGATCTCGCAAAAATACGAGGAATCAAAAAAAGAATTGCGCCGAAACGACGTTCGAGTCGGAAGTTACGACCATTCGAAAAAAATTCTTAAAGATTGAAGGTAGCCGTGAATTTAGGAAATTTCAAACGGCCATAACTCGGGCTTCGGATGTCCGTTTCAGTCGATTTTTTTTTTGAACCTGCGTATTTTTTCGATATCTACGCAACCGAACAGTCGTAAGGCGGTTCGAGCGAGCCGATTTTTCGAGAAACGCCTTTTACTCATTGAAATATGACGAAAAAGTAAAAAGGAAATTCAATGAGGGGGGATGAGTTTTTCAAATAGATCTCGCAAAAATACGAGGAATCAAAAAAAGAATTGCGCCGAAACGACGTTCGAGTCGGAAGTTACGACCATTCGAAAAAAATTCTTAAAGATTGAAGGTAGCCGTGAATTTAGGAAATTTCAAACGGCCATAACTCGGGCTTCGGATGTCCGTTTCAGTCGATTTTTTTTTTGAACCTGCGTATTTTTTCGATATCTACGCAACCAAACTGCCTTAATGCGGTTTGAGCGAGCCGATTTTTCGAAAAACGCCTTTTGCTCATTCTTAGGCGAGTAGAAATAAGATGAGAAAGGAAAAAGGAAATTCAAACGGCCATAACTCGAGCTTCGGACGTCCTTTTCAGGCGATTTTTTTTTTGAACCTGCATATTTTTACGATATCTAATCAACCGAAACGTCGCGACGGGGTCTGAGCGATCCGATTTTTCAGAAAACGCCTTTTTGCTCATTCTTATACGAGTAGAAATATAACGAAAAAATTAAAATGAAATTCAACGAATGCGAATGGCTTTTTCGAATAGATCTCGAAAAAATACGAGGGATCAAAAAAAAAATTGCGTCAAAAGGACGTTCGAGTCGAAAGTTACGATCATTCGAAAATTCAGCATCTTAAAGGCCGAAGGTGCCCGGGAAAAAAGTAAATTCAAACGGCCATAACTCGGGCCTCGGATGTCCGTTTCAGTCGATTTTTTTTTTGAACCTGCGTATTTTTTCGATATCTACGCAACCGAACAGTCGTAAGGCGGTTCGAGCGAGCCGATTTTTCGAGAAACGCCTTTTACTCATTGAAATATGACGAAAAAGTAAAAAGGAAATTCAATGAGGGGGGATGAGTTTTTCAAATAGATCTCGCAAAAATACGAGGAATCAAAAAAAGAATTGCGCCGAAACGACGTTCGAGTCGGAAGTTACGACCATTCGAAAAAAATTCTTAAAGATTGAAGGTAGCCGTGAATTTAGGAAATTTCAAACGGCCATAACTCGGGCTTCGGATGTCCGTTTCAGTCGATTTTTTTTTTGAACCTGCGTATTTTTTCGATATCTACGCAACCGAACAGTCGTAAGGCGGTTCGAGCGAGCCGATTTTTCGAGAAACGCCTTTTACTCATTGAAATATGACGAAAAAGTAAAAAGGAAATTCAATGAGGGGGGATGAGTTTTTCAAATAGATCTCGCAAAAATACGAGGAATCAAAAAAAGAATTGCGCCGAAACGACGTTCGAGTCGGAAGTTACGACCATTCGAAAAAAATTCTTAAAGATTGAAGGTAGCCGTGAATTTAGGAAATTTCAAACGGCCATAACTCGGGCTTCGGATGTCCGTTTCAGTCGATTTTTTTTTTGAACCTGCGTATTTTTTCGATATCTACGCAACCAAACTGCCTTAATGCGGTTTGAGCGAGCCGATTTTTCGAAAAACGCCTTTTGCTCATTCTTAGGCGAGTAGAAATAAGATGAGAAAGGAAAAAGGAAATTCAAACGGCCATAACTCGAGCTTCGGACGTCCTTTTCAGGCGATTTTTTTTTTGAACCTGCATATTTTTACGATATCTAATCAACCGAAACGTCGCGACGGGGTCTGAGCGATCCGATTTTTCAGAAAACGCCTTTTTGCTCATTCTTATACGAGTAGAAATATAACGAAAAAATTAAAATGAAATTCAACGAATGCGAATGGCTTTTTCGAATAGATCTCGAAAAAATACGAGGGATCAAAAAAAAAATTGCGTCAAAAGGACGTTCGAGTCGAAAGTTACGATCATTCGAAAATTCAGCATCTTAAAGGCCGAAGGTGCCCGGGAAAAAAGTAAATTCAAACGGCCATAACTCGGGCCTCGGATGTCCGTTTCAGTCGATTTTTTTTTTGAACCTGCGTATTTTTTCGATATCTACGCAACCGAACAGTCGTAAGGCGGTTCGAGCGAGCCGATTTTTCGAGAAACGCCTTTTACTCATTGAAATATGACGAAAAAGTAAAAAGGAAATTCAATGAGGGGGGATGAGTTTTTCAAATAGATCTCGCAAAAATACGAGGAATCAAAAAAAGAATTGCGCCGAAACGACGTTCGAGTCGGAAGTTACGACCATTCGAAAAAAATTCTTAAAGATTGAAGGTAGCCGTGAATTTAGGAAATTTCAAACGGCCATAACTCGGGCTTCGGATGTCCGTTTCAGTCGATTTTTTTTTTGAACCTGCGTATTTTTTCGATATCTACGCAACCGAACAGTCGTAAGGCGGTTCGAGCGAGCCGATTTTTCGAGAAACGCCTTTTACTCATTGAAATATGACGAAAAAGTAAAAAGGAAATTCAATGAGGGGGGATGAGTTTTTCAAATAGATCTCGCAAAAATACGAGGAATCAAAAAAAGAATTGCGCCGAAACGACGTTCGAGTCGGAAGTTACGACCATTCGAAAAAAATTCTTAAAGATTGAAGGTAGCCGTGAATTTAGGAAATTTCAAACGGCCATAACTCGGGCTTCGGATGTCCGTTTCAGTCGATTTTTTTTTTGAACCTGCGTATTTTTTCGATATCTACGCAACCAAACTGCCTTAATGCGGTTTGAGCGAGCCGATTTTTCGAAAAACGCCTTTTGCTCATTCTTAGGCGAGTAGAAATAAGATGAGAAAGGAAAAAGGAAATTCAAACGGCCATAACTCGAGCTTCGGACGTCCTTTTCAGGCGATTTTTTTTTTGAACCTGCATATTTTTACGATATCTAATCAACCGAAACGTCGCGACGGGGTCTGAGCGATCCGATTTTTCAGAAAACGCCTTTTTGCTCATTCTTATACGAGTAGAAATATAACGAAAAAATTAAAATGAAATTCAACGAATGCGAATGGCTTTTTCGAATAGATCTCGAAAAAATACGAGGGATCAAAAAAAAAATTGCGTCAAAAGGACGTTCGAGTCGAAAGTTACGATCATTCGAAAATTCAGCATCTTAAAGGCCGAAGGTGCCCGGGAAAAAAGTAAATTCAAACGGCCATAACTCGGGCCTCGGATGTCCGTTTCAGTCGATTTTTTTTTTGAACCTGCGTATTTTTTCGATATCTACGCAACCGAACAGTCGTAAGGCGGTTCGAGCGAGCCGATTTTTCGAGAAACGCCTTTTACTCATTGAAATATGACGAAAAAGTAAAAAGGAAATTCAATGAGGGGGGATGAGTTTTTCAAATAGATCTCGCAAAAATACGAGGAATCAAAAAAAGAATTGCGCCGAAACGACGTTCGAGTCGGAAGTTACGACCATTCGAAAAAAATTCTTAAAGATTGAAGGTAGCCGTGAATTTAGGAAATTTCAAACGGCCATAACTCGGGCTTCGGATGTCCGTTTCAGTCGATTTTTTTTTTGAACCTGCGTATTTTTTCGATATCTACGCAACCGAACAGTCGTAAGGCGGTTCGAGCGAGCCGATTTTTCGAGAAACGCCTTTTACTCATTGAAATATGACGAAAAAGTAAAAAGGAAATTCAATGAGGGGGGATGAGTTTTTCAAATAGATCTCGCAAAAATACGAGGAATCAAAAAAAGAATTGCGCCGAAACGACGTTCGAGTCGGAAGTTACGACCATTCGAAAAAAATTCTTAAAGATTGAAGGTAGCCGTGAATTTAGGAAATTTCAAACGGCCATAACTCGGGCTTCGGATGTCCGTTTCAGTCGATTTTTTTTTTGAACCTGCGTATTTTTTCGATATCTACGCAACCAAACTGCCTTAATGCGGTTTGAGCGAGCCGATTTTTCGAAAAACGCCTTTTGCTCATTCTTAGGCGAGTAGAAATAAGATGAGAAAGGAAAAAGGAAATTCAAACGGCCATAACTCGAGCTTCGGACGTCCTTTTCAGGCGATTTTTTTTTTGAACCTGCATATTTTTACGATATCTAATCAACCGAAACGTCGCGACGGGGTCTGAGCGATCCGATTTTTCAGAAAACGCCTTTTTGCTCATTCTTATACGAGTAGAAATATAACGAAAAAATTAAAATGAAATTCAACGAATGCGAATGGCTTTTTCGAATAGATCTCGAAAAAATACGAGGGATCAAAAAAAAAATTGCGTCAAAAGGACGTTCGAGTCGAAAGTTACGATCATTCGAAAATTCAGCATCTTAAAGGCCGAAGGTGCCCGGGAAAAAAGTAAATTCAAACGGCCATAACTCGGGCCTCGGATGTCCGTTTCAGTCGATTTTTTTTTTGAACCTGCGTATTTTTTCGATATCTACGCAACCGAACAGTCGTAAGGCGGTTCGAGCGAGCCGATTTTTCGAGAAACGCCTTTTACTCATTGAAATATGACGAAAAAGTAAAAAGGAAATTCAATGAGGGGGGATGAGTTTTTCAAATAGATCTCGCAAAAATACGAGGAATCAAAAAAAGAATTGCGCCGAAACGACGTTCGAGTCGGAAGTTACGACCATTCGAAAAAAATTCTTAAAGATTGAAGGTAGCCGTGAATTTAGGAAATTTCAAACGGCCATAACTCGGGCTTCGGATGTCCGTTTCAGTCGATTTTTTTTTTGAACCTGCGTATTTTTTCGATATCTACGCAACCGAACAGTCGTAAGGCGGTTCGAGCGAGCCGATTTTTCGAGAAACGCCTTTTACTCATTGAAATATGACGAAAAAGTAAAAAGGAAATTCAATGAGGGGGGATGAGTTTTTCAAATAGATCTCGCAAAAATACGAGGAATCAAAAAAAGAATTGCGCCGAAACGACGTTCGAGTCGGAAGTTACGACCATTCGAAAAAAATTCTTAAAGATTGAAGGTAGCCGTGAATTTAGGAAATTTCAAACGGCCATAACTCGGGCTTCGGATGTCCGTTTCAGTCGATTTTTTTTTTGAACCTGCGTATTTTTTCGATATCTACGCAACCAATCTGCCTTAAGGCGGTTTTAGCGAGCCGCTTTTTCGAAAAACGCCTTTTGCTCATTCTTAGGCGAGTAGAAATAAGATGAGAAAGGAAAAAGGAAATTCAAACGGCCATAACTCGAGCTTCGGACGTCCTTTTCAGGCGATTTTTTTTTTGAACCTGCATATTTTTACGATATCTAATCAACCGAAACGTCGCGACGGGGTCTGAGCGATCCGATTTTTCAGAAAACGCCTTTTTGCTCATTCTTATACGAGTAGAAATATAACGAAAAAATTAAAATGAAATTCAACGAATGCGAATGGCTTTTTCGAATAGATCTCGAAAAAATACGAGGGATCAAAAAAAAAATTGCGTCAAAAGGACGTTCGAGTCGAAAGTTACGATCATTCGAAAATTCAGCATCTTAAAGGCCGAAGATGCCCGGGAAAAAAGTAAATTCAGACGGCCATAACTCGGGCTTCGGATGTCCGTTTCAGTCGATTTTTTTTTTGAACCTGCGTATTTTTTCGATATCTACGCAACCGAACAGTCGTAGAGCGGTTAGAGCGAGCCGATTTTTCAAAAAACACCTTTTGCTCATTATAATATGACGAAGAAGTAAAAAGGAAATTCAATGAGAGGGGATGAGTTTTTCAAATAGATCTCGCAAAAATACGAGGAATCAAAAAAAGAATTGCGCCGAAACGACGTTCGAGTCGGAAGTTACGACCATTCGAAAAAAATTCTTAAAGATTGAAGGTAGCCGTGAATTTAGGAAATTTCAAACGGCCATAACTCGGGCTTCGGATGTCCGTTTCAGTCGATTTTTTTTTTGAACCTGCGTATTTTTTCGATATCTACGCAACCGAACTGCCTTAAGGCGGTTCGAGCGAGCCGATTTTTCGAGAAACGCCTTTTACTCATTGAAATATGACGAAAAAGTAAAAAGGAAATTCAATGAGGGGGGATGAGTTTTTCAAATAGATCTCGCAAAAATACGAGGAATCAAAAAAAGAATTGCGCCGAAACGACGTTCGAGTCGGAAGTTACGACCATTCGAAAACAATTCTTAAAGATTGAAGGTAGCCGTGAATTTAGGAAATTTCAAACGGCCATAACTCGGGCTTCGGATGTCCGTTTCAGACGATTTTTTTTTTGAACCCGCGTATTTTTTAGATATCTACGCGTTTGAAATGTAGTGAGGCGGTTTGAGCGAGCCGATTATTTAGAAAACGCGTTCACCTCATTCTTATACAGGTAGAAATGCGACGAAAAAATTAAAGTGAAATTCAACCGAAGAGAATGAACTTTTCAAATAGATCAAGAAAAAATACGGGGAATCAAAAAAAAATCGCGTCGAGAGGACGTTCGAGTCGAAAGTTACGATCATTCGAAAATTCAGCATCTTAAAGGCCGAAGGTGCCCGGGAAAAAAGTAAATTCAAACGGCCATAACTCGGGCCTCGGATGTCCGTTTCAGTCGATTTTTTTTTTGAACCTGCGTATTTTTTCGATATCTACGCAACCAAACTGCCTTAAGGCGGTTTGAGCGAGCCGATTTTTCGAAAAACGCCTTTTGCTCATTCTTAGGCGAGTAGAAATAAGACTATTTTTCAGAAAACGCGTTTACCTCATTCTTATACAGGTAGAAATGCGACGAAAAAATTAAAGCGAAATCCAACCGAAGCGAATGAACTTTTTGAATAGATCTCGAAAAAATACGGGGAATCAAAAAAAAATCGCGTCGAAAGGACGTTCGAGTCGAAAGTTACGATCATTCGAAAATTCAGCATCTTAAGGGTTGAAGGTAACCGGGAAAAAGGGAAACTTCAAACGGCCATAACTCGGGCTTCGGGTGTCCTTTTCGAGCGATTTTTTTTTTGAACCTGCGTATTTTTTCGTTATCTACGCAACCAACTTGCCTTAAGGCGGGTTGAGCGGGCCGATTTTTCGAAAAAA
>NW_006239411.1:0-146 GCF_000226075.1 Solanum tuberosum | reverse complement strand
CGTATTTTTTCGATAACTACGCAACCAAACTGTCGTAAGGCGGTTTGAGCAAGCAGATTTTTCAGAAAACGCCTTTTGCTCATTGAAATACGATGAAAAAGTAAAAAGTAAATTCAATGAAAGGGGATGAGTTTTTCAAATATATC
>NW_006239410.1:378676-395864 GCF_000226075.1 Solanum tuberosum | reverse complement strand
ATGAAATTTTTTTAAAAAAAACAAACTTAATTTTTTTTCTTTTTGAAGGAGGTTGGGGGCTGATGGGGGGTGGGGGTAAAAAAGAATAAAAAATTGAAATTAGAAATATCTTTTAAAAATAATTTGGGGTAGGGGTAGGGGTGAGGGTGGGTAAAAAAATGTGGGGTAAAAAAATTGAATTTAAAAACAAGCTTTAAAATTTTATTTTTTTTTGGGGGGGAGGGGGAGTGGTTTGAGGGTAGAGACAAAATAAATTGATTTTTTTCAACAAAAAAAATAATTGTAATTTGAAGTTGGAAGAGAGTTTTGGTAAAATGTTTTCCTTAAGTTTAGAAGGAAAGTCATTTTCCTTAAATTTGAGGAAAATGAGTTGATTTGGAAAAACATTTTCCAAAACATTTAACCCAACCAAACATGAGAAAATTGGAAAACATTTTCCGGAAAATGTTTTCCTTCATACCAAACACACCCTAAGTATGCATTTCCTCTTGCCTTCTTTGTTTTTTTTTTCAATTTTGGTGTTTGGGTTGTGGTAATGTTGCATGCACTGAATTTAAACTTGATTGGATGTTGTTATTGCTGTCGTTTTCTCCTCCGCTTCTCCGTCGTCCACTATTTACAGCTATCTATTTCAATTCTTTTTGTATTCTTTGTTATTAAAATGTAGTGTTTCTTCAGCTTTGTTCTTGATGTGACTATTTTTTCAATTTATTAATTTTTCATATAGGCCTTTGCATGTACTTTGACAAGAAAGGGAACAAAAGAACTTGAAAATTATAAGCTTTTGATATTGGAAACACCGAGCTTAATTCCAAAATTCTAAGCATTTTCAAGTACATCGAACTTAATTTTGAGATTTTTCTCTTCTGACAGAACAACTTTTAACTAAAAGGGCAAGCTGCTAAATTTTCCCTATTTTCACAGCCCTGTATGGAAAGTGCAGTATTTCCCCCTCTTCAGTTTATTGAACGTATATACACTCAAAAGTTACTGCATATAAGGGAAACTCTTTGAAGGCACGTAATATATACTTCCTCCGTTTCAAAATGAGTTGCCTAGTTTGACACAAGCTATATTAATGTACCTATATGATAAGTGAGGTTTTCACTGGTTGTTCTACTCTCTCTACTCTCTTTCCCGATATCATATATGTAATTTTCCTTTGCTTTGGGTAAATTGAGCACCCATACCTATACATTAATCCTCAATTTGGGTTACTTTTGAAATGGTTTCAGCATCTATATATAAATTCATGTTCTGACGGAGAGACCTTTGATTTTAGAAAAGGGTAAAGGGTCAAATATGCCCCTAAACTATTCGAAAAGGTTTAGATATACCCTCCGTTTAAAGTTTGGCTTACTCATGCCCTCGCCGTCCAACTTTTTGTCTAAATATGCCCTTATGGGCGTTAGTTGGTCTGCTGGACATATCCAACTCATTTTTCATTTCTTTAAATGCCACATGAAATTGCCATGTCATTTTGACTTTACCACATGACATTTATATGAAATGGAAAGAGATCAATTATGCCCCTAAAAAATTCGAACCCATAAACACCTAATTTGATCAATAAATCAACCCCCCTTTTAAATAAACTACCCGACCCGTTTTCAACAATTTTGTTTAAATTTTTATTTTTTTGATAAATCCCGAAAATTAGTAATTGATTAATAAAAAATATGAAAAAAATATAAAATTTACGCTAAAATTTCACAAATAAATATTGTAACCTTAAATTCAACAATTTTTTTAAATTTTTATTTTTTGCGGTAAATCTCGAAAATGAGTAATTGATTAATGAAAAATAGTTAAAAAAAATATAAAATTAACGCCAAAAAATCACAAACAAATATAGTAACCTTAAATTCAAAAATTTCACCAATTTTTTTTTTCCGGCAAATTCCGAAAATGAGTATTTTATTTAAAAAATAAAATTAAAAAAATTGTTGAAATTTTTGAATTTAAGATTACTATATTTATTTGTGATTTTTTAGCGTTAATTTTATAGTTTTTTCATATTTTTTATTAATCAATTACTCATTTTCAGGATTTACCGGAAAAAAAAACTAAAAAAATTGTTGAAATTGTTGAATTTAAGGTTACAATATTTATTTGTGAATTTTTGGCGTTAATTTTATATTTTTTTTTTCATATTTTTCCTATTTTTTATTAATCAATTACTAATTTTCGGGATATATCGAAAAAAATAAAAATTTAAACAAAATTATTGAAAACGGGTCGGATAGTTTATTTAAAAGGGGGTTGATTTATGGGTCGGATTAGGTGTTTATGGGTTCGAATTTTTTAGGGGCATAATTGATCCCTTTTTCATTTTCATATAAAATGTCATGTGGTAAAGTCAAAATGACATGACAATTCCATGTGACATTTAAAGAAATGGAAAATGAGTTGTATATGTCCAGCAGGCCAACTAACGCCCATAAAGGCATATTTAGATGAAAAGTTGGACGGCGAGGGCATGAGTGAGCCAAACTTTAAACGGAGGGTATATCTAAACCTTTTCGAATAGTTTAGGGGCATATTTGACCCTTTACCCTTTAGAAAATGCATTTCTATACCTCTTCTTTCTGAATAAGGAGAAATGCTTGAAAATGAGAAGTAAAATGCGGGTCTGTACAAAGCAATAAAACAATAAAGAACATACAATCCGGGTCTACACAAGAACCATTCCAACATTTAAATACACCAGCCATGTGATAAATACAACACAATAAATAAACCTGATCTACTCTGTTGGAATTAATCCATCAATGTTTAGTCTTTCGAAATTGTCTCTTAGTTTTTCAAGAAGTCTTTTAGAATTTCGTAATACATGTATCTAGTAAATTGTGATACATATATCTAGTTATTTGGGCAAGACCTTTGATTTACATTTTACTAGTATAAATAGAGATGTAATTGATGATTCTAATCATCTCAAGTGGCCTTAAGTAGCCTATATAAAACTTGAGCATTCTCTAAAGATAGTATTGTCCTTCTATATTTCCTACAAATTGGTTCAAGAGCAGGTTTTCGTTCTTAATTTGGGGTTAGGTGAAGAAAAAAAAAATGACATCCAAAACAAATGAAGGTGCTAATTCTTCAGTTGTTCTTACTCCATTTTTTGATGGAACTGATTTTGAATACCAAAAGATAAAAATGAGAACACATTTGAAAGCTGAAGGTTTGTGGACTATTGTTGCAAATGGCTTTGAAGAGCCGGACAACGATGGTGAACTTACAATTGCAGAGATGAAAAATCTTGAGGCTAAGTACCGTCAAGATGCAAAAGCCTTGAGCAAAATCCAAATGGGAGTCTTAGAGCATATTTTGCAAAAATTGCTACTTGTGAGACTGCAAAGGAAACTTGGGAGTCTCTAGAAACAGAGGTGTATGGTGACGAAAAGGTACGCACTATAAATCTTCAAACTCTTTGGAGAGAGTTTCAAAACTTGAAGATGATAGAATCTGAAAAAATAGATGAATATTGCACAAGAATCATGAATATTGCTAATGAAACTAGTATACGTACCCGCGCGTTGCGCGGATATTATAAAATATAATAATTTTTTAAATTAAAAAATAACTAAATACGAATTATTATTGAGTAACAAAAGTGCATGTATAATCATATATAATGTTTGAATTTTACGTATACAAATAATGCTAATAAAATTTTACCCTAATTTACGTGTAATAAGGGTATATTCTTTAAAGACACTAAACATCATTCTAACAACTTCTCCTTCTTCTAGTATAATGAAGATTAATAGCATATGTGGCGTGTGTTAAATTGATATTTGTGCTAATTAATTAAATTTCCAGTTCATAGATCAATCTAAAACCTAGTATTAATAATATTAACTCTTCTTTTAGCTAAAATCTAAATATAATTTACAAAGCATGTTGCAACCTTTTTAGCACACTCTTCTCTTGTTCTATCCTGCAAAGTAAGATGATTTTCATTTAATCAAATATAATTTCATAAAATAAGGATGCACAAAATAACAAATTTCAGTGATCAATTAAAAAAAGATACTATAATTAAATTAATATGTACGACATAAAAATAAATTATGTGCAGAGCAAAACAAAAATTGAAAGATAAACAAAACGGATGATCTTCTATTCCTTTGATTTACTATAAGTCTCTTCTTTTATTTTATGGATTTTTAGATTTGTTTAGCCTTTCTAAATATGTTGTATATTTTATTCTTTAGTAAATAAGTTTAACTTAACAATGACAAATAATTTTAGGATTTAACATTAAAAATTTAATGTTATTAGTGCACAATTTAATTTTAATATGAAAATATGAAATAATACTATCATTAACTTATTTTTTGAGCATGTTAAATTAATATTATTAGTGCACAATTTAATTTTGTTCTCTTATTATATTTGTGGTGTTTGAAAAATAAAATATATGTTAACAATTTACTAATTCTAATATTTCAAATAAAATATTTAATGTCAGAAGAGAGTACATTTTATTCTACTTTTCCTTATAATTAGATATTAATAGATAGTCATACATTACTTTCTTTAAGATTAAGGTGTAAAATTAAAACATATTTTTCAATCTTAAACTGAATTTGAAATTCTTCGTTTAATACGTATTCAAATAAAAAATTATTCGTAAATCAAATAAACCATTAAGCGGATTAGGTCGAAGTATTCTTCCACCATGAGTCTTGGAAACTGTTTTTTCAACTAATTTTATAATAATATGTTAGCTATAAACTTGGTAAGGATAAAATTTAAAAGTAATAACCATTTGTAACCACTTTATCTTTTAACACTCTTCTCAATTTTGAATTATTATATTTTTTTCAAAATAAAACTTACGCATTATTTTAAATAAATTATCAATTCAAACTTAAAAAAAATCTATAAAAGAATTTTAAAAAATTATAATTACTTTATGATTAGATCTTTATCTTTTAAAATAATTAAACTATTATATTGTTGTAAGTTTTCTATGACTTGAAAAATAATCCATTTATAGGCCAGGCCACACGTAGGCGGTGGGAGAATTATTATTATTAATAATTAAAAATAATAATAAATATGATAAGTTCTGAAAAAAAAAAATCACACTCTATTTTCTAGAACTGTTTGTATTAAAATTCAGATTTTAGATTTTTATCATTTATTTTTAATAAAACCAATTAAATTAACAATCAAAATTTTAAATAATTCTATAAAAAAAATTAAAAAGATTATTATTATTAATATCATAAATATTATTATTATTATTATTAATATTAGATCTATATGTTTTAAAACTAATTAAATTACTATATTGTTTTAAGTTTTCTATGACTTTAAAATTAATCCATATATAGGCCATACGTAGGTAGTGGGAGAATTATTATTATTATTATTATTATAAATATTATTATTTTTAGTAATTAGTAATTAGTAATAATAATAAATATGATAAGCTCTTCCAAAAAAAAGAATCACACACCCAATTTTTTAGAAGTGTCTCCAAAACGATTTGATTAAAATTAAAATTTTAGATATTTATCTTTTAAAAATAACTACCTTCTCATTTCAAAATTATTTAAAATTACTAATTTTAATATTTAATGAATTCTATTTTTTTTTTGTGCTGACGTGTAGGCGTTTTCACCTCTCCTATATATATATATATAAGATTACTATTATTATTATTTTATTATATTGTGGTTATATTGATTTTTTTTCTAAAATGAAATTTTTTAAAGAAAATTCTACTTACGAAAGAATGTAAAAGAAAACGTTTTTATATTACTACTATATAGAAGAGGCTAGGGAAGCAGCTATTCGTCAACATGCTTGCTTCCCTACGGACATTTTCTTAATATTTTCTTAATATCATGCTTGAAATGTGCTGTACTTGGCAATTTTATAATTGCACTTTCTTAATATAGGACATAAAAGTCCTTCTAACATTTTCCTTTCTCAGCCGCAATATTGGCCCCAATTTCCAAGTAGGTGGATCATTCTTTTTCTTCCTTTTTCACTCCATGTTACTAATAGTTAAGTAATACATATGGGTCCCACTTTAAAACATTAATTACTTTATTTGTAATCCAAAAAAAAAATTGCCTTTAGAGTGAAAAAATAATGAATATTGGAAAATTATGTCTTTTTAAAAAAATTATATAAATACTACTATAAATTATAATAATTAATAACTTAAGTATTAAAAAGTTATATAAAAAAATTTGATTGACTCTCGAAATTCTATTGATACCACATAAAATGAGTTAGATGATAAATATATACTGTTTAAAAATGACGTAAAAAGTATTATAAATCACAATAATTGACAATTTAAAAAAAATTAAAATACATACAAAAAATTACTTGACTCTAAAAAAATCTATCAATGCCACATAAATTGGGACATGAAAAGTAACATATATATTATTTAAAATTACGTTTAAAAGGTACTATAAATTATAATAATTTACAACTTAATATATGTAAAAGACATATAAAAAAAGTGGTTAATTTTAAAATTCTATAAACAAAGAAAGTACAATATATTATTTTTAAAATTACGTAAAAAGGTACTAACAACATATAATATTTTTAAAATCATATAAAAATTTGGATAACTTCTCAAGTTTCATGATATCACGTAAATTGAAACCAAAAAAATTAATATAACAACTTAAATATTTAAAAGTTATATAAAAAAAATCGATAGACTCTCAAACTTCTATTGGTACCACATAAAATGGGTTAAATGATAAATATATATAAAGAAAGTATAATATATTATTTTTAAAATTATGTAAAAAAGTACTAGCAAATTAAAATATTTTAAAAATCATATAAAAATTTGAATAACTTCTCAAATTTCATAATATCACATAAATTAAAATAAAAAAATAATATATATTGGGCTCGTACTGGCACGGATCCTGTATCTAGTATAAAAATAAGGTCTTATAGTACATTTCATTTTCAGATTAATGATAAAGGTCTAATTACTATTTTGGAACATCACACGTGAAGTCATATTAACTATTTTAAGCATCATAAATATTGAATACTTACATATATCATGAATGCATTATAATATACTCCATAAAAAATATGAAGGCCAATTAAATCTAACCCTTGCAAAACTATTTGAAAACACTCCATAAAAGGTATTGATATAAAAAATTAAACTTTGAGCAATTCAACTGCTTCGAAATAACATCAAAAATGTTGTTTAGATTTTTCTTTATAAAAAATTAATTAATGTTAGAGTGTAAATAAAGGCACGAAGTTTCGAATTAAAAACTGCTAAGAAAAATATTAAAGTAAATTTTAGATAATTGATCACATCGTACCTATAATAAAATGCAGGTAGAAATGTTGATTTGTCCCATTGGCATGTCTGTTAGATCAACATGAATTACCTAATTTGCTGTAATTCATGTTGATCTAACAGACATGCCAATGGGACAAATCAACATGAATTACAACAAATTAGGTATAAAGTCATTTCCTCTCCATTATTGAGATTTGAAAATAAAGAGAACAAACTGAAAAACAGATTGAAAATAGTAGACAATAGATTTATTCAAGAAAAAGACTCGAGAAGTTTTAACTGTTTTACAGTTACATCTCAGAATTTTAAAATTGATTTAAAATTATTTTCATTTAATTAATTATAATTTATATTTACTTAAATTTAATTATTTAAAAATGTATTTTTTGAGGTGCTGACATGTGGCAATTTTTCCTCTCCTATTATAGATATATATATAGATAGATGAGAAATCATTTTGATACAATTTCTGACTAACAAGTTGTGGAAAAGATTCTAATTAGTGTCACAGAAAAGTATGAGTACATTGTTGCTATCACAGAGGAGATGAAAGATCTTTCCAAGCTTTTCATCAAAGAGCTAGTTGGATCATTTCATGCACACGAGAAGCGGAGATTTTTTCATGAAGATCAACCCAAAGAGACAGCTTTCCAGTCCAGAACAAATGAGAATTTTCAAAATTTCTCAAAAAATCAACAAAAGAAGAATTACAATCCAAAAAAGAAGCAGGATCATGATGGTTCTTCTAAGAAGGTTGATGAAAAAGATGAGAAAAGTTCTAGTCGTTTTTGTAATGTTTGCAAAAAGACTAATCACACTGCAGAAAAATGTTGGCACAAAGGCAAGCTCCAATGTAACTTTTGTAAAAAGTTTGGCCATATTGAGAAGGATTGATGGCACAAGAAATGGGAGCAAGCAATTTTTTGTGAAAAACAAGAGGAAGAAAGGGAAGAAAACCATTTCTTTGCTTCTAAATTTGATGCTTCAACAAAAATCAATGAATGGTATGTTGATAGTGATTGTAGCAATCATATTACTGGAGATAAAAAGGCTTTCCTCTCAATTAATAATAGCATCACTACTAAAGTGAGAATGGGGAATGGATCCTTAGTTGATGCAAAAGGTAAAGGTACCATTTCGATCTACATGAAAGGGAGCGGTAAGCAAATTCATGATGTTCTTTATGTTCCTGACTTGGAAGAAAATTTGCTTAGTGTTGGTCAACTCATGAAAAATGGTTATTCTCTTGTGTTTAGAGATAATTATTGCATGATTTATGATAAAATTAAGCCAAATCAAGTCATTGTTAAAGTAAAGATGATAAAAAGAAACTTTCCTTTGCAATTTCATTACAATGCATTAAAAAATGAAATTGTAGATGATTCATGGCTTTGGCACACAAGATTTTGTCACTTGAATTTTCATGGTTTGAATCTTCTCAAGCAAAAAGACATGGTGCAAGGCCTTCCTGAGATACATACTGAGGTGGATCCATGTGAAAGTTGTATAATGGGAAAGCAACATAGAAAGTCTTTTCCAAAAGGAATGTCTTGGAGAGCAAGTGTACTTTTGGAACTAATCCATACCGACATTTGTGGACCAATGAAGACTCCATCTATTGAAAGTCAAAGGTACTTTCTAATCTTTATTGATGATTTTTCAAGAATGACTTGGTTTATTTCTTGAAAGAAAAGTCAGAAACATTTGCTACATTCAAGAAATTTAAAGCCCTTGTTGAGAAGCAAAAAAGTTGCAACATCAAAACCATTCACAGTGATAGAGGAGGTGAGTACACAAGTCAAGAATTTGAAGAATATTACAAAAATGAAGGCATTCAGAAAGCAACTTACAACAGGGTACACTCCTCAACAAAATGGTGTATCTGAAAGAAGAAATAGAACAATGGTTGAAATGGCCAGAACTATGATGAATGAGAAAGGGCTGCCAAAATTTTTTTGGACAGAAGCAGTACATACAACGGTGTACATCCTTAACAGGTGCTCGACAAAGACATTAAAAGACAAGACACCAGTTGAAGCTTGGAGTGAAATGAAACCTTATGTAAGTCATTTTTAAAAAATTCGAGTGTATTTGTTATGCTCATATACCTGCTGAGAAAAGAACAAAATTGGTGAAAAAAAGTCAAAAATATATATTTCTTGATTATAGTGATGTAACAAAAGACTATAGGCTTGTTGATGTCAAAACTAACAAACTTGTTGTTAGTAGAGATGTTATTTTTGATGAAAAAACAGCATGAAATTGGAAGGATAAAAAGATAGAGAATACTTCTATCATTTCTTTAGATGTGTCAAATCAAGAAGATGATGAGAAAGAGGAAGATGTCCTTCAAGGGGGAGAAATCCCAGATTCAGATGATGAAGAACCACCTCCCAGAGGAACAAAAATATTTAGTGACATTTATCAGAGATGTAACTTTGCCGGTGTTCACCCAAAATATTATGAGGAGGCAATAAAGCATGATGTTTGGAAGAAAGCCATGGAAGAAGAAATTCGAATGATTCAAAAAAATAATACTTAGGAGCTTGTGGCTATACCAAAAGAAAGAGAAGTTGTAAGTCTAAAATGAATTTATAAAATCAAACTCAATCAGGAAGTATTCAAAAACACAAAGCAAGGTTGGTTGCTAGAGGTTTCACACAAAAACCAGGTATTGATTTTTATGAAACTTTCTCTCCAGTTGCTCGTCTTGAGACAATTAGAACCGTAATTGTTGTTACTGCACAAAAGAAATGGAAGATAATTCAACTTGATGTTAAATCTGCATTTCTTAATGGAAAACTTGATGAAGAGATTTATGTTGAGCAATCTCAAGAAATTTTTGTTCAGGAGGAGAAGAGAAAGTGTACGCTAAAAAAGCTCTTTATGGGCTGAAGCAAGCTCCAAGAGCCTGGTACAATGAAATTGATACATACTTGTTGAAAAATAATTTTCAGAGAAGTAAAAGTGAAGCCACTTTGTATGTGAAGAAAGAACATGACAATATTATCATTGTTTGTCTCTATGTGGATGATCTACTCTTTACAATAAATGATGTGAAGATGATACAACAATTCAAGCAAGTTATGATGTAAGCCTATGAAATGAGTGATCTTGGGTTGCTAAATTATTTCTTGGGCATCGAAGTTTCTCAAGTGAAAAAAAGGAATTTTCATTTCTCAAAAGAAGTATACTAAAAGTGTTCTTCAAAAATTCAAAATGATGGATTGCAGGTCTGTGGCCATACCATTAGCAGCAAATGAGAAGTTCAGAAAAAATGATGGAGAAAATAAAGCTAATAGCTCACTTTATAGGAGCTTGATTGGAAGTTTGCTATATCTTACTTCAACAAGGCCTGACATTATGTTTGTTGCTAGTTTATTATCCAGATTCATGCAAGAACCAAGCCAAGTGCATCTTGGAGTTACAAAGTGTGTTCTACGCTACTTGCAAGGAACAATGGATTATGGGATAATGTACAAATTTGGTGGGAATTTGAACTTCATTTGTTATTCTGATAGAGATTGGGCTGGAAGTATAGATGACATGAAGAATACTTCTGGTTATGCTTTCTTATTTAGATCAAGTATTTGTTCTTGGTTATCAAAAAAGTAAAGTGTTGTTGCTCAATCCACTGCCGAAACAGAATATGTCTCAGCAGCTAAGGCTACTTCTCAATCTATTTGGCTTAGGAGAATATTTGAAGACATTGGTGAAAAATAAAACAGAGGGACTGTTCTGTATTGTGATAACAAATCAGCAATTGCAATTGCCAAGAATCCAGTCAACCATGAAAGATCAAAGCATATTTTCATCAAGTATCATTTTATCCGAGAAACACAAGAGAAAGGCGAAATTCAGTTGCATTAGTGCCAGACAGGAGAACAACTTGCTGACATCTTCACCAAAGCACTTCCTAGAGATTTTTTTTGCTATCTTCGAGAACACATTGGAGTTGTCAAGCAAATGCATTAAGGGGGAGTGTTGCTCCCAATTGCACACACAAGTGTACGTGGTCGCGTAAGTAATATAGTGGCTCTTAAAAGAATCAGATTATCGAACCCAAAGGACTTGTCAATTAACTATTTTTTTACTAAATTATACTCGTCTAATTATTTATTTAAGAGTGCCAAAAGAAAAGAATGCAAGAACAAAATAATAAAATTACTTACAATAGTTGGAAAATTATAAGGCTGCAGCATGTGAATCTCATGTATCATATTCTTGGCTTAGAACTAATTTTAGTTGTCAAATTGCTGATTTATAGGGTTAATTGTATAAGTCGGGCTACACACCTCTCCTCGCCTACTCCAGTTAGCTATCTAACTACATCGTTGAGCGGGGATAAATAAACTAACTGCGAGCATTTATATTTCATCCTATTTCGTAACCAAGCAAGGTGTTCGTCTGGGGTCACTCCTGAACACTAATCACCTCAATTTAATAAGTGTACCGAGCTTTCTATATTCCCTGGTCTATCTAACCCCTCATCTCTCAATTTTAGAATTAGACAATAGATTTATCTTATGGTGCACAAACATAAAATACTAAAACAAGAATATAGAAGTAACTTATAATGACAACCAAGAATTAATTCATAAAGCCTTTAAATAATCAACAATCGATTTGTAGCTACAGCCCCAGAACAAGGGAGTTTAGCCACTAATCTCTAACAAGGGAGTTTAGCCACTAATCTCTAACAAAAGAAAAAGAAGAAAAGAACCCTAAAAAATATTGACAACTTTATACTTGATGCCCTATAAACTTGTTGCTCCCAATTGCATACGCAAGTGTACGTGGTCGCGCAAATAATATAGTGGCTCTTAAAAAAACCAGATTATCGAACCCAAAGGACTTGTCAATTAACTATTTTTTTTTACTAAATTATACTGGTCTAATTATTTATTTAAGAGTGCCAAAAGAAAAGAATGCAAGAACAAAATAATAAAATTACTTACAATAGTTGGAAAATTTCAGGCTGCAGCATGTGAATCTCATGTATCATATTTTAGGCTTAAAACTATTTTTAGTTGTCAAGTTACTGGTTTATACTGTTAATTGTAAGATTCGGGCTACACACCTCTTGTCGCCTACTCCGGTTAGCTATCTAACTACATCGTTGAGCGGGGATAAATAGACTAACTGGTGAGCATTTATATTTCATTATATTTCGTAACCAAGCAAGGTGTTCGTCTGGGGTCACTCCTGAACACTAATCACCTCAATTTAATGGGTGTACCAAGCTCTCTATATTCCCTGGTATATCTAACCCCTCCTCTCTCGATTTTAGAATTAGACAATAGATTTATCTTATGGTGCGCAAGCATAAAATACTAAAACAAGATTATAGAAGTAAATTATAATGACAACCAAGAATTGATTCATAAAGCCTTTAAATAATCAACAATCGATTTGTAGCTATAGCCCCAGAACAAGGGCGTTTGGCCACTAATCTCTAACAAAAGAAAAAGAAGAAAAGAACTCTAAAAAGTATTGACAACTTTATACTTAATATCCTATGATTGATCTTCCCCTCTGTCTGATCTCCCAAAATATTTATTTCTATGAATTATTTATAGATGTAGAAAATTCTAAATAAAATAACTGAGTTCAAAACAAATTGACAACCAAAACCAAGCGGAAGTCGAATTCCAGTACGCGTGAAATTGTATCCTTGCGCGTTTAGCTTTCGCCGCTTCAAACTTCAGAATCTGACACGTGGCAGTAAGATTGTTTCAATTTCGCTATTTGCTGCACCTTTTTCTTTATACATTATTATATTGAATTTTTTCCATTAAGCTGTCTGAATGATTTCCTTCTATAATTTTTCGTCTTTAATTTATTTTAGCTTCAAACTTCTTCAAGTTTACATCAATTTAATTCTACAAATAAAATACACTATTTAGTACAATCCATAAAAATCATGCTTAAAAAGGATAGATATAAATAATAAATGTGAGGTAAATAATGATTAAAAATATGTATTTTTGGCCTCACATCAACACCCCACACTTAAGCTCAAACGTGCTCCTTAGCTCCAAGTTTCGGATACTTAGACTTCTCCAAAACCTGTAAAAACAAAACCAAAAGAAAAAAATGACACTAATAAAATAAGAAGCTACACTATAAATTGGGTTGCCTCCCAATATGCGCTTAATTTAACGTCGCGGCACGACACAAGTAAATTTACTACTTTTCTTTCCACTTTGAACTTATGAATTGTACCCCTAACTTTGCATCAACTTTTCTGCTCCTCTCTAGGGGCGGTGGTATAAAGAAAAAGGAACCAAGTAATATATGTCGCATCTTACACTTCTTGGTCCTTATGTGAGGAATGTCGTTTTGTCTGCGTGGACTAAAAAACTTTAGGATATAGGGGTCTTGTATCTCATCTATACACTCATCCATTAGTTCAGATGATATAGAAAAGTGTTTTGAATGAGATTCAAAATGCCTCAACTCTAAAGCAACATTATTTACAACATTCTCACTTTTGTATTCTTTCTCAACATCGATATTAAGGAATAAGCTATAGTTGAATGGTTGAAATTCCACTTTTTGTTCCACTAGTTGGTCATCATCCACGACAATTGGTGATTGGACCGTAGACGCCTCAATCGTTTTGTTCAAGTGAGCCTCTAAGTCATGAAATATCTGAGCCAAATTGATCTATTTCTTGTGTGAGATCAACTCTTCATTCAATTAGTTGGGTTGTCATGTATGTCAGACCATCACAGATAGACTCTTGAAACTTTAGAAGTTGAGTTTGTTCCTGTAGCCAAGATTGGGTCACTAGCTTTGCTTTTCCATAACTTTCTCCTTGTTGGGCTTCAATCTCTTCAAATTTAGCTAGGACTGTTTCTAATAAATAGCGTCAAGCAAATCCAGCAGTTTTATGATTGTTTTTGCTTTTCCACACATTCAAACATTTGTTCAACGATTTTTGAATTAACTTTGTCCAGCATATCCGTACATTCCATAAGTAAATTCGCATTGTGCGCCTCTTGTTTTGCATTCTCCACTTCGTCGCCCCTACCAACATCACAAATAACAGAAGAATCATAATAGAGGTTCGGGGAAGGGAATAAGATTTAGGACAACCATTCCAATGAATATATTGACAACCACATATATCACATAAATGACATTTATCACCCAACCACGATATATCCCAATCATCCATATCAATAAGAGTATCAAATTATTCAAAGAAAGAAAAAATAATAATTAATTTTTAAGAGAAAAAAAATAACTAATTAAAAAAAAAAAGTATAACCTAGAAGAATAGTTAATTTCTAAGTCCCCGGCAGCGACACCAAAAATTTGTTGCTCCCAATTGCACACGCAAGTGTACGTGATCGCGCAAGTAATATAACCAGATTATCAAACCCAAAGGACTTGTTAATTAACTATTTTTTTACTAAATTATACTGATCTAATTATTTATTTAAGAGTGCCAAAAGAAAAGAATGCAAGAACAAAATAATAAAATTAATTACAATAGTTGGAAAATTCTAGAGCTGCAGCATGTGAATCTCATGTATCATATTCTTGGCTTAGAACTAATTTTAGTTGTCAAGTTATTGGTTTATAGGGTTAATTGTATGAGTCGGGCTACACACCTCTGGTCGCCTACTCCAGTTAGCTATCTAACTACATCGTTGAGCGGGGATAAATAGACTAACTGACGAACCTTTATATTTCATCCTATTTCGTAACCAAGCAAGGTGTTCGTCTAGGCGTCACTCCTGAACACTAATCACCTCAATTTACCGAGCTTTTTATATTCCTTGGTCTATCTAACCTCTCTTCTCTTGATTTTAGAATTAGACAATAGATTTATCTTATAGTGCGCAAGCATAAAATACTAAAACAAGAATATATAAGTAACTTATAATGACAACCAATAATTAATTCATAAAGCCTTTACATAATCAACAATCGATTTGTAGATACAGCCCCAGAACAAGGGCGTTTAACCACTAATCTCTAATAAAAGAAAAAGAAGAAAAGAACCCTAAAAAATATTGACAACTTTATACTTGATGCCGTATGATTTCTATGGACTATTTATAAAGGTAAGAAACTCTAAATAAAATAATTGAGTCCAAATCAAATTGATAACCAAAACCAAGCGAAACTAGAATTCCTATTTCAACGCAGGACAGTAACCGCCTCACAAATCTGCCGCTATTATTGCATTCAACCGCTGCCAGGTGGCAACAAGGATTCTTGAATTTTCGCTGTTTGTTGCAACTAACTGCACTTAATATATTTATACATTATAATATTGAATTTAATTCATTAAGGTGTCTGTTTGATTTCCTTCTTCAACCTTTCATCTTTTGTTCGTTTTAGCTCTAAATTTCTTTATTTTCCCACCAATTTAATTCTACAAATAAAATACACTATTAAGCACAATCCATAAAATTCATGCTCAAAAATGACAAATATAAATGATAAATGTGAGGCAAAATAATGATTAAAACTATGTATTTTTGGCATCACATCAGAGAGTGTTGGAATTAATGCATCAATGTTTAGTCTTCCGAAATTGTCTCCTAGTTTTTCAAGAAGTCTTTTAAAATTTCGTAATACATGTATCTAGTAAATTGTGATACATGTATCTAGTCATTTGTGCAAGACCTTTGGTTTACATTTTACTAGTATAAATAGAGATGTAATTGATGATTCTAATCATCTCAAGTGGCCTTAAGTAGCCTATATAAAACTTGAGCATTCTCTAAAGATAATATTCTCTTTCTATATTTCCTACATACTCATGGTACACACATACAAGAGAAATAAAATGTACCAGACATAGTAGCTGAGCCAACCATTAGTAAATCTATAACGACATGGTACTTGAGTCAACCATATAAATGTACCATACCAAGTGTGGTACTTGAGCAACCCAAATATGTACCAAGCATGGTACTCAAGCCAACCAAGAGATATTATGTATCAGGCGTGTGCATGAGCCAACCGTTAATATGTACCATGCATGGTACCCGAGCCAATCAAAGTAAACACATTCATTACATAAGATTGACAACAAGTTGACATTCAGTTTATACTTCTTCCATTTACCTAACTATACATTATATAACTAATGAGGCAGTTAACAAACACATATATTATAAATGGGAAACAAAACCACCATCACCTACTACCAAAGATTCTTCCCAAAAAGTTTTTGGGTCATAATTTAATTACCCACAATTCACCACCCCTAGGATAACACCAACCAATCATCATAAGGCAAACATAATTAGCTAATCAAGTCCATTACTATCTTAAATAACCACAAACACGAGCTCATTCGCCTACATTCCACACCCAAATACGTATACATGCAATCAGGGGCGAATTTATGTACTAATTTTGGGTCACTCGAACCCGTGGTCATCCGACTAAACTCGATATATTACTTCTATAATTATTAAAGAATATACTAAATTAAAACTTGTTGAACCCGTTCTCAAAATGGCTGGATGGTTCACTGGTACCACTGCAAGATTTCAACTCACAGGTCGCAGGTTCGATCCCAGGCAGCCCCAATTCACTTCAATTTATTTTTATTAACTAAAAACACATTTTTCATTAAAAAAAAAAAGAAGCTAAATTCTGAAAGTTTAAAAGTCAAAAGACTTCAAAAGTTTCCTTCCCACACACTTTCCAAGTTCCAACAATATTTTTCTTCTCTCTTCAAATTTGTTTTCTATTTTCCACACAAAGAAGAAGCTTCAAGTCTCCAACTTCAAGTCAAGAATTTAGAGAAATCATCATTGTCAAAGTTTAAGGTAATTTTAGTTTATGATTTCTCTTTTTAATAAACAAACTAACAAGATAAATAAATAAATATATATA
>NW_006239410.1:375174-377178 GCF_000226075.1 Solanum tuberosum | reverse complement strand
CTAGTTAAATTTGTGACTAAGTTGAATAGCATTGGTGAAGAATTTTTGAATGGATGTTTAGTTTGTAAGATAGAGCGGAAGATATTTGAAAATGTAAGTAATGATGCTATTATAGATTGTTTTCAAAATATGAAGTCTCGTCGAGTACAATTGTAAACTGATGATATTTTTTGTGGTAATGTAATTTTTATGTATTGCTCGCTTAGTTATTGTTATTATAAATTTTTTGATATTATCTTTAAAGCAATGGTGCACCCGTTTTCTTAAAATCCTAGATTCGCCTCTGCATGCAATCTCCCGAATTTAAAGACATGTCTAACTACTCAGTTAAGCCTAGCCATTGAGATGCCAAGTAATTACTAAAGAACTAAGAACATGAGCTTCAAAATATGTGGTGGATGAATCTTGATGAACTTTGGCCAGAATCCGTGGGTTTGACCCCCTTGGCGTTGAAATCTCTCCCCTCCTTCGTTCCTAAGCTTGGAGGAGCTTAGGAGGGGGAGCGAGGCAAGCGAGAATGGGAGAGAGGCCAACGAGATTTCTCTATGTATCCAGGTACATGTGAATCACACTAGATACATGTATCTGACACTAGTTACATGCATTAGGGATACTAGATATGCGAGCGAGATAGGAGAGTGACGGGCGAGATAGAAGGGAGGCGAGCGAGATTTTTGTATGTATCCTAGAGTTGTGTGAATCCACCTTAATATAGTGTATTTAGAACAAATTACACCTAATTTTGACCCTATGTATCTGGACGTATTTGGATGCACAAGATGCATGTATCTGAAGACCAAAATCTGGTAAGATTCATAATATTGTAAACTAACACTACAAGAAAAGATACTTTTTGCTATGAAATCTAAGCTATGAATTTGAAACTTGTAGCTATTTCTTAGTAATAGCCATAAAAATTCAAATTTCGTAGCTATCTTAAAATTCGTCAATTTTTTTAGCCATGAATATTAAGTTGACAAAGCTAAATCCTTATAGTTGCTTTAATTGTTAACAACCGTGGCAATAACTATCTAAATAGCTACAATTTTACTGCTACGGTAAAAATTTGTAGCTAATTATAACTTATTTGCTACGCAATAAAAGTAATTGTAGCAATAGTAACCCTTTAGCCATAATAAGTTATTTGAAACAAAATATTTGTGGCTAAATAAATAATTTTTCTTCAAGTTATAAAACACCGTGTCAATAGTTAAATGAAGTAGCCTAAAGAGTCTTTGCTATAGTAAAAGTTCGTAGCTAATTATTATTTTTTGCCACGAATTTAAATTTACCATAGTAATAATAACATTTTAGCCACAATAACTTATTTGAAGAAATATTTATAGCTAAATAAATAATTTAGCATTAAGTTATAAAATATTGTGGCAATAATTAAATGAAATAGCCATAGATTTTCTTCTATTATAAAATTTCATAGCTAATTATTAATTTTTACCATGAATTTGAATTTATCATTGTAATAATAACCTTTTAGCCACAATAAATTATTTAAAGAAAAAATTGTAGCTAAATATTTTTTTCAAGTTATAAAAATTGTGGCATATTAAAATATAATCATAGATTTTTGCTTTGATAAAATTTAATAGTTAATTATTAAGTTTTTCACTTGAAACAATATTAACATTTTATCCATAAGAAGTAATTTAAATAAAATATTACCACTAAAAAAATATTAAGTTTCGGATACCAAAAAATTGTTGCAATGATTAACTTCATAGTTATAATTATTTTTCAAAACAAAATGATACAGCCATGTGAGCACAATTGAGGTCATACATTTTATCTGATACGAGTTGAAACGTAAGTCTTGAGGTGCTTCTTCTTGTGTTGAGAATTCATGTTATACGACTCGGACCTCTTCTATTTAATATTATATTTATTGAGCTAGCTTAATTAGAGATGTTAATATTTCTATCAATTTAATTTTACAAGATCTTAATTTTTAACTTTTAAATATAGTTTAAATAAATAGAAGTTATAAAA
>NW_006239410.1:368615-375062 GCF_000226075.1 Solanum tuberosum | reverse complement strand
TTTTTTGTATTTTCAATTAAAACTATAAAACTACAATCCAAAATTCACATCTCTATTTAAATTCAAATTGAAATAACTAAATGTTGTGGAAGTATAGTTCCACTATAGTTATAGTTGAACAATTTAACTTGAATTTGAATTCATGGTTGAGATAAAAAAAATTGAATTGATTTTTTTTTTTTTTGAAAACTCTATCTTAAAATAATTTTCAAACTTGAATTGTATGGTAATTAACATTTACCATCACAACATTGTTTTGCTTCTCCAATTCTATATAAATAGATTAAATATATTTTCTGATATTTACTGTTTTATTTTATTTTTATGTATTCTTTTTTAACTTGACACTCTAATGCATATATCATTTAAAATTCATTTACAATCATAAAAATATATAATAATAATAATAATATTAATAAAAATAATAATAATAATAAGTGGAGAATTTAGAGCAAAAAATAGGGCATCAGATTCGTGGTCTTGTCGTAAAATTAGATATTTTATGTATATATTTTATAAAATTTGAATAATATTATATTCTGACACCCATACTATAAGAAGTTTAATTGGTCCACATGGTTAAATGTTGAGTTTTTGACCTTGAGGATAAGGATCAATTCCCACTTGATACATTTTTTTGGTGCACCCATGTTCGGATCAATTCCACTTAATACATTTTTCTTTGGTGCGTACATGTTCGAAAAATCCTAGATTCACCTATATATAACAATTGTTATATTTGTTAAATTTATAGTTATAATAGCATTTGTAAAATAAAAGAAGCAAAAATTATACATATAATAATAAGAGATAATAATAACTATAAATAAAGCAAAAATCTTTCCCAAGATTTTCTCTTCAACCGTACTCGGTACTTCATCCTTCCCTTTCTCCATTTGGATCCAAAAAATTCCCCCCTAAAATTTTAAAACCCAATTAAATAGCTTATTCCCCTTCCCATTTATCAAAAACCTAGAAATCCTTTTTCCTCTTCCCACGTCATTTCTGTCTGCTCCCTCTTCCCTCACCCTTTCTTATCTCAATTTGTTGTTCAGTTTTTTATTTTTGATATTATACTAATATTTCTTTTGTAGGTTTTACATGTCCTTCTTTACAGATGAGATAAGTTTTTACAATATGAATTTTTTTAAATCTTTTTTCTCAATTATATAATCTAAATTTTCTATTATGTATAGATTTGAGAAAAGATTGAACCACAAATAATTTATCATACACAATTATATTCTATATTGTTGCAAGAGATTGTTTTCATGGCTTGAATATATGAGTATTGCATTGAATTGTATATTTTTGTCAATTTAAGGTAATTTATTTTTACCTAGGTATTAATTTGATAATTGGTATTGAATTTTAAGATCTATATCTAGGTATTAATTTAATAATTGATACTGAAAATTGAGATCTATATCTACATGTTTTAAGAAGTTTAAAAGTTATTGGTTGGATTACTTCTTTGCTTACTTTGTATTTTTTTTTAGTTTTCGTTTGTTAAATATTTTTGAAAAGAAAATTATTCAAAACATATTTTTTTTCTCCTTGAAATTCTGAATCATTATTCTTTTGGTGCTATAATACTTTGCCGTTATTGATAGGCATATTTATGGAATAAGAGCATATAAATGGCAAATTGGGATCGATGTTCATCAAGCTAAAGTACAATTGAAGATTGTGGAAGGAGACCGGAGAGATAGGAAAAAATTATGTTGCTTTGGACTCAAACAAGATGATGTCTTACAAGAATTGTATATTGTCACTATTCTCAAAATTGTAAAATGTAATTATATGTAACTTGAGAATTATTTTGAAATCTCAAAAATGTATTTGGGATTAAATTATGTAACCTTTTTTTACTAACAAAGCTTGTGGAAAATCCTTTCCTATGTGGTAATGAAATTGTTTGAAATCTATTTTTTAGGTATATTTTAAAAAGGCAAAATTCTTGTGATTATTAATGCTTATGTCAGTAATTTTAAATTATTAGCAATGAATTTTGATAGTTACAGCTAAATCTATATGTAATTATAAAAATAGGCAATACATTTTCACTTGTCTTAGCAAATTAAAACTACTAGCTATAATTTATGTATGTTATGGCAAAAAGTTTGAGATCTTAGCTTTGTGAAAAAATATTTGTGGCAAAATACTTTGATTTTATAGCTATAGATTTTCCAGTTTGTAGCTAAATACAAGTATTATTGCCACAAGATTAAAAATATGAAATAGCCACATATTTTGAATTTTCATAGCAAATAAATCAAGTCATTTGCCACAATAGAATGCATTGTGTCTACAATATAAAAATTGCTACAGATTTAATTTGTTGTGGCAAAAGAGTAAAATTATTTGCTACAAGTAAATATTTCGTAGCAAAATGTTTTTACTATCATAGCTACAACACAATTTTTTTTGTAGCTATAAGTATTAGTCCTTGGCCACGGACCATGTAAAGTCCATGGCTAACTTTTAGCCACCCTACATCTTGCCACGAATGCTACGAAATTTTTTTTTATGGCTAAAGTGTTTAGCTATGGAAAATTTCATATTTAGCTACAATGTGTTTTGTAGCATTAAGTGCATTTTCTTGTAGTGTAACGTGTATCTAAATAATTATCTCCTAAATTAATGGAATTTTGTTAAGTTATTGATTACTTAATAGAGATGTAGAAAACATATCTCAAAAATTTATATGAAATATCTCTAATTCAAGCTATATTTTAAAAAACAATTCTTTTATTTTAAATTACATGAGGATGTTTAAGAAATTAAAAATTAAAATTGAACAAAATTAAAAATCAAACAAAATCTACGTGTAAAGCATCTTATTTGACTTTGTTAGGTATATTTTCAATAAGTAAGAAACAGACAATTTTGTAGTAAGTTCAGTTTTTATTGATGTCGAATCACGTAATATATATATTGTCATTTAGGCATATTCCTGAAGCTTTCTTCATGAGTTTGTATTTTTCTATATTTAACTTAATATAGAGTAATTCGTTTTATTAAGGTTAGTTAAGTTTGAGATAGCGGCAAATTCAGGATTTTAAGATTGTGGTTGTTGAACCTTTAATAGTAAATTTACAATCAATCATGAAATAGAAGTGAAAATATATTTAAATACAAGAATTAAAGAAGTTGATAAAAACCCATTCAAAAAAGTTAAAAAGTAAACATAAAAATTGAACTATGAATGAAAAAAGAAAAAGAAAAAAGAAAAAGAAAAAAGAAGAAGCATACATATTTTAGACAAAACGAAGGAAAAGTCCAGTAAGAAAATTAGGAGGGGAGTTCATAAAAATTGTGTTAAGCAGAGTTCGAGCTCTTAACGCTTTTCAGCTGATATATCCTATTTTTAAAAAATAGAATATAAAAATATATTTTCCAGATTAATGGAGCTTGAACTTCCGAAGCACTAGACTCTGCCCGCTCCTAATTTAAGAGCATATATGAGTGTAAGGTTAAGTGAATATACGTGCTATGTTTCATTGTATCAATTCAGTAGTTATCAGTATTTCAAGTGTTGGTGAGCTTCACTTCTACTATAACTTATGGCGAGTCAATAAAGAATTATCAATAATGACCTATGCGATTTTAGATCGTGCCATATATAAATATGATAGGATGATAATTAGGTGTTGTTCAACCATAATCATGAAAATTTTAGTCGGACAATTTCAATAATTTACACAATTTAATTATTAATATATATTTAATTTTAATAAGTTATTCTGAATATTCTAAATTCTTGGTATGCTTGAAAACCCTTGTTCTTATGGCTATAATATAATGAGACAATTGTTCTTCTGTAAGTACATAATATGAATTCATATGACCTTACTCCAAATATTGAATACTTATTAAGTCTGATGTTTAATCGATAGATAAATTTTTGGTAATAATATTTTTTTGCTGGTTGGTTAGTTTCTCCAGTTTGTGATCCCTAAGAAATTGACACGATGAATTTTTTTTCATTTATTTGCGACGGCCCCTAACCCTACCGAATAGGAGACTAATTTAAAACAAAGGTTTTCAAAACTTGTTATCCACTAGTACAAGCCTCTATGAATCAAAATTCCACCTTAAAACATTGTAATATGCCAAAAAGGAAAATAAGGATAAAGGAAATCCAGACAATATAAATATCTCAAAAGGTCACTCAAGTATGTAATATTATTTGAAAAAGTCACTCAACTTAGTTTGTATCAATAAAGTCATTCAATTTATATATTTTCTTTTATAAAGTCACTCAAGTTAAACTAGTTTTTCTACAAAATCATTATAACCAAAAGATAAAAGAGATAATTGCATAAATCACCCGACAAGTTTAGTTCTTTAATATTTACTTTCATATTAGTTTATAATATTATGTTTATCTCTCTTATTTATTTATTTTTAAGGGAAAAAGGTCTGAAAAATACTCCAACTTTGGCCGAAATTGTTGCTACGATACCAAACTTTATGGATGACCTTTTACCCCCTGCACTATTTAATAGTGTATTTTAAAGGTATATATGTGCCTATGTGGACACGTTACTATTATTAATGATGCAATATTTATGATGTCCACGTGGGCACATATATACCTGTAAAATACACTATTAAATAATGTAGAGGGGTAAAAGGTCCTTTCCCAAGTTAGGTATTGTTACATCAATTTCGGTCAAAGTTCGGATATATTTAAGATCTTTTTCCCTATTTTTAAATAATAATTGTCTTAACTTAATTAATAGGGATATATTAATATCATTAATTTTATTTTTGATATTTTATATTTAAATATTAAAATTATGGAACAGGAACTTAACAACGTTTTTGATTAGCCTATAAACAGTAGTCTTACAAAATATTTTCCTTTTAAATTAGCGTATTTTTTTAAAAAAAAGAATATTGTTTGTAGTTATTTTCACATTTGTAATTCTAATGCATTTTCTATTTTC
Source organism: Solanum tuberosum (assembly GCF_000226075.1). NCBI lineage: Eukaryota > Viridiplantae > Streptophyta > Magnoliopsida > Solanales > Solanaceae > Solanum > Solanum tuberosum. The sequence continues at coordinate 370,107 of NW_006239410.1, read as the reverse complement.
CATTCTTATTAGATGATTCTATCAATGGCAATAATTTCTTTCTTTTATTTATTTTTATTTCTCCCCATAATATTTTAAAAATAAATTAACGAGCACAAAAACTGATTAAATAATGTGCAATATTAATATTTGAATATAAAAATATAAAATAAAATAATAGATTCTAAGATTTGTAAGGAATGTCTTTTCTTACCAAAGTCAAAATATTATTTGTTCAAAACTTATTCACTTAATTATGATTATGATATTACTTAATTAATATGATATAATCTTGACCTTTAAAATTTAAATAAGACACATCTAGATGTGTATTTGACTAGAGGATAAGAGTACTGGGGGGAGCCAAATCCGTATTTTTCATATTCATAATAATTATGTTAAGAAAATAATTATTAATAGAAAAATAAGAGAGGTAAGTATATTACAAAACTAAACTTGAAGGGTGGTTTATGCAATTATCTCTTTTATCTTTGGGTTATAATGATTTTCTAGAAAAATAGTTTAACTTAAATGACTTTATAAAAGAAAATCTGTAAGTTGAGTGACTTTATTGATACAAAACTAAGTTAAGTGACTTTCTCAGATAATTTCACATAGTTGAGTGACCTTTTAATATATTTACTCACTATGAATCATTCAAACAACTACCTCTAAATCTTGGATAATCAATTCGTGAAAAGCATTTCTTGGATAAATAAGCTAGCGACTTTAGCATTTTATTTCTTTGTTACTTCTCTTTGTAGTCTAAATAATTTCCCCACATTTTATTAATCTAAAACTAATTAGATAATATTTTTATCTTTAAAAATAAAAAAAAATTATTTTTTAAAATAAAGACAAAAAATCAAGAAGTGTTTAGTAGCATTTAATATTTTTTATGTAGAATTATCGGTGACAACCATCTATTTTTCAAGGCTTGCCTTCATATAGAAGAAGTATTTAATATTTTTTTTGTAGAATTGTTGGTAGCTAGATCTGTTGTTAGCTTGCCTTAAAGCAGGGGCGAATTTATGTACTAATTTTGGGTCACTCGAACCCGTGGTCATCCGACTAAACTCGATATATTACTTCTATAATTATTAAAGAATATACTAAATTAAAACTTGTTGAACCCGTTCTCAAAATGGCTGGATGGTTCACTGGTACCACTGCAAGATTTCAACTCACAGGTCGCAGGTTCGATCCCAGGCAGCCCCAATTCACTTCAATTTATTTTTATTAACTAAAAACACATTTTTCATTAAAAAAAAAAAGAAGCTAAATTCTGAAAGTTTAAAAGTCAAAAGACTTCAAAAGTTTCCTTCCCACACACTTTTCAAGTTCCAAGTTCCAACAATATTTTTCTTTCCTCTTCAAATTTGTTTTCTATTTTCCACACAAAGAAGAAGCTTCAAGTCTCCAACTTCAAGTCAAGAATTTAGAGAAATCATCATTGTCAAAGTTTAAGGTAATTTTAGTTTATGATTTCTCTTTTTAATAAACAAACTAACAA
>NW_006239410.1:366867-368344 GCF_000226075.1 Solanum tuberosum | reverse complement strand
TTAAATGTGAAAGGGGTGTGATTCCTCTATTTTAGTTAGATTTGCAAGGATTGTGATTCCTCTATTTTATTTGAACTTGCAAGGGTGTGATTCCCTTATTTTTTATTGTGAAAGATATGCGATTCTCTTATTTTATTTTAAATTTGCTAGTTAAATTTGTGACTAAGTTGAATAGCATTGGTGAAGAATTTTTGAATGGATGTTTAGTTTGTAAGATAGAGCGGAAGATATTTGAAAATGTAAGTAATGATGCTATTATAGATTGTTTTCAAAATATGAAGTCTCGTCGAGTACAATTGTAAACTGATGATATTTTTTGTGGTAATGTAATTTTTATGTATTGCTCGCTTAGTTATTGTTATTATAAATTTTTTGATATTATCTTTAAAGCAATGGTGCACCCGTTTTCTTAAAATCCTAGATTCGCCTCTGCCTTAAAGTAGAGGGCATACATGTAATAATTTATGATGAAATGAGTGTCTAGATAATTAGTTTTAGTATGGGAATAACAAGCAATTAATCAGGTAGATAGATATCTTGGAAATATTTGAGCTTCGACATAATTGGATTGCTTCGTTAATTGGATTACCTCTTGCATAGGCAGATTTAATCTCCTTTGGTGCTCAATACTAGGTTTGTGATCTGGCATGAGTTGGATTTTGTGGGAACAAATACCGGGAGGAATCCAATAATATCCGCAATAGGACCCAATAGCTCGCTTGAACCTCTTTAACACATTCATCAAGCACTCTACTTGTCTCTCATTTAAATCTGCCGCAATGATGGCCGGCAAGGTATTATCTCTACCCAAGAATACATACCTCAGATGCAATGGTAGAGCCTTAAGCTCCAATTTCGGTGCCTCCACAATAGATGGTCTCGTGGGTGGAGACTCACGATTCTTCATGTCTAACTCATACTTCTTTGGTTTTCACCGATATTCGCACCTACCAAGTGCAGCTACCAACTCATCGTACTCTTAAATACCATCACTATCAAAATTCATCATAACTGCTGCTAGTGCCTCAATGTAACGACTCGGAAAATGATAGAGTGAAACTAGAGCCTCACATGTGAGTTTAGAGTCGAGAACTTAATGAAATGATTATATTTGAATTTGACCCAAAAAGTTCTTAAAAATGTGCTTCGGAAATTACCGGAAACTTGTTTAGCTACTTATAAAAAAGATCCGTTTCGTTTTTCGAAAATCCGACTTCATATTCTTGTTTAGGGGGTCAAATTGAGTGGGAAATGGGTCTAACCCAAATTTTAGAGCAACCGTATCAAAATCCGAAATTTCCAAGTGAAGCCTTTTTCGAGGGTCTACTTTGAAGGGTCATATCTCCTAGCACACAAATTATTTGGCTGGCCAATAATATATCCATGGAAAGCCATTTGAGTTAGCTACCTAACGCACTTCGTTTCACCTCATTCGGAGTTCGGACGAAGAAGTTATGCCCATTTTCGTAAAATATGT
>NW_006239410.1:361910-364751 GCF_000226075.1 Solanum tuberosum | reverse complement strand
TCTTTTATGTCTTTTTAAGTATTGTTTAAGTTGTGTATGGGATTAGTCCCGAATTTTGTACTCTAAAGTATTAGATGGTTATGAGACATCATGTATAAAGTCTAGAAAGTCTTCCGCTTGCTATTTTTAATTAAATGTTTTCTTGGTAAAGAAAGTTTTAAATTCATTATGGTTTTAGTGTATATGCGATGAATGAATGCTAAGAGGCTTGTATTAGACCTCTTCGAGGTCGAGTACGCCGGTTACGACTAGGGGGTGCTCCCGGGTCGTGACACTCAACACCTAGTCGATCTTCAATTTGCACTTCTGTTCCACTCTCAACCCTGTAAGTTATAGCAGATACTGTTTGGAGCTCACCACTCTGCTTCATGGACCTACAAATATTGAAAGTTGCTTCTTCATTGTTCAATCTGAACTTCATCTGCCCCTTCTCCATATCAACCAATGCATGACCTGTGACAAGGAATGGTCTCCCAAGGATGATGGGAACCTCAAACTTAACTCCACAGTCAAGGATCACAAAATCCGCCGGAAAGTTGAACGACTCCACTTTTACTAGCACATCATGGAATACACCAATTGGCCTTTTTACGGTTCAATCGGCCATAAGTAACCACATCGTAGTAGGCTTTGGATCCCCTAGACCCAACTTCTTATAAATAGACAATGGCATGAGGTTGATGCTAGCACCAAGATCACACAATGCCTTAGCAAAGTGTAACAACCCTATAGCACATGGGATCGTGAAAGCACCAAGGTCTTCCTTCTTCTGCACAAGAGATCTTGTAGCGATAGCGCTACAATGCTGCAATCTATCATCATCTTCAAAACTCACAGATCTTTTCTTTGTCACCATATCTTTCATAAACCTCGCATACCCAGGCATTTGCTCCAAGGCTTCTATCAAAGGAACATTAATTGAGAGTTGCTTCAAAATAGTAATAAACCTGCGATATTTATCATCTTCAGTCTTCTTCACTAACCTCTGTGGAAAAGGTGGTGGAGGTCTAGGTATGGGGACCACTTTTTGAGATATCTTCGCTTCTTTCTCTGTCGCGTTCTCAGTCTCTTCTCTAAACTCTACTACATCATCTTCTTTTCTAATCTCAACATCCACCCCAGATGGCATAAGTGGATCAATGGTTTGCTTACCCCCTCGAGTAGTAACTGCCATACAATGACCATCATTCTTTGGATTCTGGATGGTTGTGCTAGGAAGAGTGCCAGGTTGATGTGGGTTCACTGTAGTAGACAACTGAGTCATCTGCTGCTCTAGATGCTTTATTGACACTGCATGGGCATCAGCTTGTTGACCAATACCAGACAAGTCGTTTCTCATCTCCTTCACATTCTCATCAGTTGCATCAAACCTTCTCATAATCTTCTGCGTCATTACCTTCAATACGCGCCATATTGCCTCCAGCTTCCTTAGTACCAGATTTCTGATTTTGAGGGGGACATAAGGTCCAACCCGATCGTTTTTGTTGCCATAGTTTTTCCTGTTGTAGTTGTTGTCGCGATTGAAGTTCCCATCCCGGACATATTGACCCTCTCGGTTGTAATTGCCATAGTTCCGACCTTGGTTTCCTTGACTTTGGTGCCAATTTTCCATGTTGGATCCTTGGGAATTTGGTCGGAAACTCCTCGTCTGATCATTCACCGCATAAGCATCCTCTTCACTGGTGGTGGAGTTCTAGTCAAGTGATTCACAACATTTACCTTTTCCGCGCTTCCGCTCACATGCTTCAATACCAACCCTAACTCGGTCCTCATCTGAGCCATCTCCTCACGAATCTCATCTGCAGACTGGTTATTTGTAGTATGAATGGAAAATGTGTTTCTTCCAGTATCCGACCTCCTAATGCTCCATGCTTTATTGTTACGAGAGATCTTCTCTAGTTTTTCTGCAATCTGAGCATATGTGCACTCACCATATGATCCTCCAGCTATAGTATCAAGCACTGTTTTATTGTTGTCATCCTGACCTCGATAGAAATATTCCTTCAGCGACTCATCATCAATATAGTGATTCGGAACACCTCTTACAAATGCAGTGAATCTGTCCCAAGAGCTAATCATAGACTCTCCAGGTAATGCCACAAAATTGTTGACCTTATCTTTGTGATCGAGCTTCTTGGACACTGGATAATATCTTGCTAAGAACACATCCTTCAGTTGGTCCCATGTATAGATTGAGTTATAAGGGAGCTCAGTGAACCATATAGCAGCATCGCCTGTCAGTGATAGAGGGACCACTCGCAATCCGATAACATCCATATCCAAGTCTGTTCGACCTACACAGCTTTTGCAAACCACACTTAACTTGGCTATGTGAGCATGTGGGTCCTCTGATGGCGACCCCGAGAACAAGCCCCTCGCTGTAAGCATCTGCATCAAGTTACTGGTCACTACAAATGTGTGCCTCGGAGGCAAAGGGGGTAGGACAAGAGGTCCATCAGAGTTAGCAATATTGACGTTGCCCCTATAGTTGTCATGCAGTTGTGGGCCTGGTGGACCATGCACCCTCACTGCATCTCCCAATTTGATTTTTCAGCTAAAACCTGGTTTGTCTCCACCAACTACCCTCAGAGGTTTGCAACTCAACTTCATCACCTAGATTGCCTCCGATAGGATTAACTTGAACTCATTGATTGTTCTATTCTTCGCAAAGTTTCAGTTCAACTCTGGATCGTTAAGGAGTAAGTGGTTCACCCCTGGCTCCGTGTACTTGGCATACACTAGTGTCGAAACCTGAGAGAGACAAAAAGAAAAAGAAAAAGTAAAATTAGGAAATATTTGACTAAAGTTCAATAAGGTAGTTAAAATAAATCTAAAAGCCAA
>NW_006239410.1:346040-361768 GCF_000226075.1 Solanum tuberosum | reverse complement strand
AGGTTAGGGTCGATCCCACGTGGAAAATGGTTTAGACTTAACTTTAACCAACAATTATATTAGTTTAGTCAACTTACTTCTAGAGACAAGTAATTAAAGGGGGGGGGGGAATTGTGAAACAAATTGTAAGAATTAAGTAAGTAATCAGTAAGCAAAAGTCAATTTTGGCTGTTATCAAGATGAGAGAATTAACTAGGGTATACGTGTTCCTCACAAGCTCATAACGTAGTAATCCTAGTAATAACAATCCTTTCCTAGTGTACTACATGCAAAGTGGTAAGCTAGGTATTTCTAAATCCAACATCTAGAGAATTTCACCCCGCACCTTGGTCCATCTACGTGTGTATAATTTACTAACCCTTACCTTTACCTCATATTAGACATCACATCGATGTTTGGCTTAGTTATTACTTCGCACCAATCGACACTAGACTATTAGATAGTATCACACTAAATCTATGTTGATAATTCTTTTCTTGTTGATTACCTCCTTGGTTCGGCAAGTAGCAACAAGACGAGTTCTAACGTTGCACACCGTTAAAAAGACTTTTAAACGAAAGAATTATCAATGCATGCAAAACACTATTCAAGAATTGCTTATATACTATTCATACTTTGTTAATCGCTCATGGTTCCCACAACCCTAGTTGTGGAGTTTAGTTACCCATAATCATATGAACACAATTCATTGTTTTAGATGAAAGAATTATGAACTTATGCAAGAAGAATAATAAACCCAGAAATTCAACTTGAATTGCAACACCAAAATCTTCAGAAACGAACTTAGGAAATTAAGAATTGCTAAAGTTGCAAGTTAATATCCCAAGTCAAGAACTAGAATAAAAGCAATAAAATCTAACCCCTAAAATCGAGGTTTACATCCCCTATTTATAGAAAACAACTCCTAAAATAAAAGGGAAAGAAAATAAGGAAATAAAACTGCAGGACGCATCTCCATTCCACGAGGCTGACCTACGGTCCGTAAGTCGAATGACGGTCCGTAGGTCTCCTCCATGGCTCCATACTTAGCCGATTTGAAATCTTCACAAATCCACCTCTCTCAGTCAGCTTCTACGAACCAGCAGCACGGTCCGTCAGTCACCTCCGTCGCTCTACACTTAGATTATTTCAACTCAGGTACTGGAACCACTCCTCTGATCACTTCTACGGAGCTGCAGGACGGACCGCAGGTCATTCGACGGTCCGTCAGTCCCCACTGTGGTTCCACACTTGGTCATATTTCCACGAGCTTCAGTCTTGCATTGCCTGGTCCTCCCACGACCCTTATCTACGGGGCGTTACTCATCCTACGGTTCGTAGGTGCCTCCTTTCAGCACTTGCCTCAGCTACATCTTCATCTTTTCATGCCTGAGTTTTAGTTCTTGAAATTACAACAAAAAACACATAAAACTAACACAAAAATGCCCTAGACATTCACAAATCCTAAGTGAAACGTATCAATAGTACGGAAAATTCACGGTACATCAATATCTCAAAGTTATATTGTATCTTTGCATACACACAGAATTGACATCCATGGTTTAAAAGTTTTCTTTATATTGAACTTGTTTTATACTGCTTTATATTGAAATGAGTTTAGTTAAGTTGAGTTGAGTTGAGCCAAGTAAGTTCTTCATTTCCTTTCAAGATTATGTCTTGTTTTAGAATTCCCCTCGCATACTTGTACATTCAATATATTGATGCCATTTGGCCTGCATCTTCTTATGATGCAGACATAGGTAACCAGGATCAGCATCCAACGCCTCGTCGATCCAGTTGAGCACTTAGAGTCTGTTGGTGAGCCTCCTTGCTTTCCAGAGGACTCCTTTTATCACTTTCTTTTAGTATTTCAGTTGTTAGTATGATCGGGGGTCTTGTCCCGACATCCCTCTTTGTTTTAGAGGCTTCATAGACAGTTAGTAGTTCAGTTGTCTTTACATTATTATTTCATATGTTGAGACTTGAGTTTGCCTTATTGGCTAGTTGAATGTTTTCTTTATAACATTCTAAGTTTTGTTTGGGTTTATCTTATTGAGTTAAGTCTTCCGCTGAGTAAGTAAGCCAGGCCAAGGGTTCGCTTGGGGCCATCAGTGGTTCTCGAGTGTCAGTCCCACCTAGGGTGTAGGCTCGAGTGTGACAAAGATGTTGGTTGAGACTGTTATCTTGTTATTCTTTAAAGTCCTAGTATTTATTATGTCAAGTGGATTCTTTAGTGTCTTTTTTGGACATATTCGCCATGTCACGTTTAGGATGTATTTTGGATCGTGAAAAACATGGTATTTAGAGCACCAAGTTTTAGAAAGGTCCTAGGATGTCTGACAAGCCGTATCGAGTAGAGTACTTTTCATGAATGTGAAACGCGCCACATTTATGAATAAGAGGCTACAAGGCATTTAGGAAACTTCACTTCTTTCACTAATCTAAAGTCGTGCGATAGAGTTGAAATCTCTAAAGGTATTTCTCCTAACTATTTCTTGATACTTTTCAGGATATGCCTCCTTGAAGAGCTTAGATGAAAAGAAATGTGGGTTATAACATGGAGCTCAACGTTCCTTAAGTGTCGGCTGATTCTTTGGCCGAGCAAGTATCACATGCTGAGTTATGAGCCACTTTCCAAGCATTGGCTCAAGCTATAACGGTCCAAGTTAATATGGAGGCCATTTATCCCATGAACCCAATTGTAGGTATGGCGGTGATAAGGGTGAGGGACTTCACTAGGATTAATCCTCTAGATTTCCATGGTTCTAAAGTTGGGGAAGATCCCCAAGAGTTCATTGTGGAGATTCATAAGATCGTGGAGATTATGTGAGTTACAACGGTGGAAAAGGTGGACTTGGCCGCTTATCAACTTAAGAGTTTTTCTCAAGTGTGGTTTAATCAATAGAAGGAAGAGAGGGCAATTTATGCAAGTCCTATTGATTGAGAGAAATTCAAAGGGGCTTTTTTTAATCGTTTCTTTCCCCTTAAGATGAGACAAGGATAAGTGCTTGAGTTCATCAATCTTTGACAAGGGAACATGAGTGTGAAAGAGTATGCATTGAAGTTCACTCAATTGTCTAAGTATGCTCCTACTATGGTTGCCGACTTTACAGAAAGAATGAGAAAGTTATCGGGTGTGTCTAAGATGGTGCTTAAAGAATGTCGAACCTCCATATTGATCAAGGAGATGGACATCTCTTGTTTGATGATACATGCCCAACCAATTGAAGAGGAAAACCTAAAATAGTAGTCAAGGGAGTCAGAAAGGGCAAGGATCGGTGATGGTGACTTATCTCATTCTAGGTTCGGTGGACAAGGTCATTCCCAATTTCGGAAAAAGTTCTCCAGTCAAGGTTCTTCTAATGTAATGACTTCAAACTTCAATAAGGATAGGGTGTCTAACCCTATGCCTCAAGACGGCGGTGGTAATGGATCTTCTATTCCCGGTTGCCAAAAGTGTAACAAGAGTCGCTCGGGAAAATGCTTATTCAGTATGGATACTTGTTATGGTTGTGAGAAGAGTGGTCACAAGGTGAAGTATTTTTGGGTGCAAGCTGGCAAGAGTAATGATGGTACGCAAGCTTAGATTAGTGGTTCTAGTTTGGGTGCTTCTCATCAAAACACGTTCTGGTTTAGGTGCTCCTCACCAGAACATGTTCTATGCTCTTCAGACTCGACATTATCATGAGGATTCTCTAAATATTATGATGGTATGTTGAAAGTCTTTCATCTTGATGTATATGCTTTGCTTGATCTGGGTACTACATTGTCTTTTGTCACTCCTTATGTGGCTATGAGATTTGGTGTTTGTCTAGATATTCTTTTAGAACCCTTTTCAGTCTCTATTCATGTTGATGATTCTATTGTTACTAAACGAGTCTATAGAAATTGTCTCGTTTCAGTCTTTCATAGAGTCACTTATATTGATTTAGTAGATCTTGATATGTTAGACTTTGACGTTATTCTTAGTATGTATTTGCTTTACTCTTGTTATGCTTCCATTGATTGTAAAACCAGAGTGATCAAATTTTAGTTTCCAAATGAACCTATCTTAGAAAGGAAAGGGGGAAATTCAACCCCTAAGGGTCATATTATATATGTCCTAAAGCATGGGAAAACGATATCTATGAGTTGAATCTATCATCTTGTTCAGGTTCGGGATACAGATTTTGAAACCCTTACACTTGAGTCAGTTTCGGTTAAAAATGAGCTTTCAGAAGTATTTCCTGGTGATTTTCTTGGTATTCCTATCGAAAGGGAAATAAACTTCGATATTGACCTTCTGTTAGATATGCAACCTATCTCTATTCCTTTTTACCATATGGATCCAAAAGAACTTAAGAAATAAATGATCAATTAAATGATCTATTGGATAAGGGTTTCATTAGACCGAGTATCTCTCCATGGGGTGCTTGTTGTTGTTTGTTTGAAAAAAGGATGGTTTGCTTCACATTTGTATTGATTATTGGAAATTTAACAAGCTCACTATAAAGAATAATTATCTTATTCCATGCAAGAAGAGTTGCATCAGTTTGAAAGAAGCAAAGTATGACACTTAGTTGCCCAAACAACTGATAGATCCAACATAGGGACTAGGTGGGTGTACGGAAACAAACTAGATGAGCATGGTGTTATTACAAGTAACAAATCTGGACTGGTGGTTGAAGGGTATAATCAGGAAGAATGCATTGATTATGATGAAACCTTTGGCCCTGTGGCAAGGATAAAAGCTATCAGAATATGCATTGCCTTTGTAGCTTTCATGGGTTTCAAACTCTATCACATAGATGTGAAAAGTGCCTTTATATATGGGTACCTGAAGGAGGTAGTCTATGTGAAGCAACCACCCGGCTTTGAATATTTTAATCATCCAGATCATGTGCTCAAGTTGGATAAAGGACTTTATGGACCGAAACAGGCTCCAAGAGCATGGTTTGAGAGGCTTTCCAAGTTTCTTCTGGAAAATGGGTTCAAGAGAGGAAGAATTGACGATACTCTTTTTTTGAAATCACAAGGAAATGAATTGTTGATCATTCAAGTATATGTGGATGATATTTCTTTGAAGCAATTTCTGAGGTGACGTGTAAAGAGTTTGCTGCACTCATGAGTAGTGAGTTTGAAATGAGCATGATGGGATATGTAAGTTTCTTCTTCGGGCTATAGATTAAGGAAACTTCTAAAGGTACCTCCATATATCAAGAAAAATACATCAAGGAACTACTGAAGAAATTTCAGATAATGGATGCCAAGCCTATTGATACTCCTATGGGAACCAACTCAAAGCTGGATGTTGACAGACCTGGTCCAATTGCGAATTAGACCATATATAGAGGAATCACTGGATCTTTGTTGTATCTCACTGCTAGAAGACTTTACATTGTATTCAATGTTGGAATGTTTGCAAGGTTCCAAGCTTGCCCTAAAGAATCACACTTGAAAGCTGCGAAAAGGATTATGAGAAATCTAAAGAAGACAGGGACCTAGTTCTATTTTATCCATCAGGAGACTTTTTTGATCTGGTTAGATATGCTGATGTTGATTGTGCTGGCATCAAGTTGTTAGAAAGAGCACCTCAGGAATGACTCATTTTCTTGGGCATCTCTCATGGGAACTAAAAAGCAAAATTCAGTTGCTCTTTCAATAGTAGAGGCAGAATATGTAGTAACTGTAGCTTGTTGTGCTCAATTTATGTGGATCAAACAACAAATTAAGGATTTTTGAATAGTCACTCAGACTATCCCTCTTATGTGTACAACATAAATGCTCTCAATATGGATAAAAACCCAGTTCATCATAAAAAGACTAAGCAGATTGATATGAGGCATCACTTTCTGAGGGATAATGTTGACAAAGAAAATATGAGCATGCAGTTCTGCAAGACTGAAGATCAGATTGTTGAAATTTTTGCAAAAGCTCTGTATAGCATCTCGTTTGAGAAAAACAGATTGAAGTCGGGTATGCTAAAACTTGACTGGGCGGATCCCGCCAGAAGCAATCCATTCATGACTATTTTAAGGGAGCATGTATTATTGTTTTCAAAGAAAAGACATAAAGTGACACCTAAACTTGTCCCCAAATTTCAAAAAGACACCTTAACTATGTGAGTGTCCTATTACCCCACTAAATAATCTTAAATTGATACTATTACATCAATTTTTGTCCACCTTACATAGAGAGTGTGTGCACTCTCTCAAAGAGAGTGAGCAACCTAAAATAACTAATATAATTTAATTTTTACAAGTATTATATTATAAAATATATTTTCTAATTATTTTAAATTTTTTTCCTTATTATTTTTTTCTTTCTTTCTTCTTTCTTCTTCAAAAATTCATTGTCATCTCCATTGAAGCTTCTCACTTTCAATGTCACCATTTTTACCATAACTTCACCTTCTTCTTTTTACTACTATTAGTTTTACTCTCTTTAATTTTAAAATATTATCTAAATATTTTCTTACAGTTCGAACAATTTGATCAACCAATGAGATTTCAAGATGATTAGGAGGTATAATATAGTTTTTTTTATCCGATTTCAATCAAGTTCTTTCAATTTTCCGAGAATTCATTGATTTTTTTAAAATTATCATTTCTAATTTTGAAGTTATATGAAAAGGAGTAATTGATGATACCTTCACATTTTTAAATTTTCTTAGAAAAATAATTAGTTTTGTTGTCAATAATTTAATAAAGTCTAGAAAATAGTATGATTTTTTAAAATAAAAAAACACTGAAATAAAGAATTTGATGGGAGAAGAAGAAGAAAAAGAAAAGAAAAAAAAGGGAGAGGGGTTCAACTTGACGTGGGAGGTGGGGTGAGGGTGGGAGGTGAAGAAAAATAAAGAAAATGGAGGGATGGATAAGCTTGAAAGTGGGGGGGGGGGGTTGGAAGATGAAGTGGAATTTAAGATGAAATCAAAATTAAAATAAGTTAAACATTACTATAGATAGATAGATAGATAGATAGAGAGAGAGAGAGAGAGAAAACTTAAAATGATTTTTTTATATTTTTAATTAAATTAACACGTGTCATGATTAGTGTGTGAGCACACTTGCTTCTTAGAATCTAGGGCTAATCGAAAAGTGATATAATAATATCAGTTCATAATTGTTTAGTGGGCTAATAGGACTTTTGCAAAGTTAAGGTGTCTTTTTGAAAATTCGAGACAACTTCAGTGGTGACTTTATGTCTTTTCTCTTGTTTTCAATTATGCTTGTTTTGGTAAATTCAGTTTTATACCCTTTGTAGGTATAGACACATAGTGGAAGTGCAAAAACAAAAAGGAAGTCAGGACAGATATGGGAAATTACATTCAAATAATAGAGAGGGACCCGATCCTTACATAAGGTTAGCATTCTTAACATTGCATTTTTAATTTTGAATGTGAACCGGTGATATTACCATGTGTCACTCATCCAGAATTCTAAAGGACGTCACCTTTCCAGTGACTTGATGCACCCTGTCACTTCTATTTATACTCCTTTTTCATTCATTCTAGAAATATTCAAATTTCCTTCCAAAGTCAAAAATTCCAAAAACCCTCATTTGTTTTCTAACAAACTTCATTCAAAAATGTCTAAGCCTCTTGTTCTTAGTGATGAGATGAAGGATATCATTGATGAAACTAACCCATCCATTTCTCTCCTCTAAACCCAATTATGACTATATCTCTAGTTGAAGGAAACAAACCCTCTACCCCTACTTCAACCATTCCTCAAGTTGAAGAACTCCAAACCACAACCATTGAGGTTCTAGTTTCACCCATCAATAAACCCTCTTCAAAAATAGCCTCCTCTGTCCTTTCCCATACCCCACATCTAAATGAGTCCCTGAACTCATCCCCAAATAGATCTATTCAATCTGAGGTTCAGGTTGAAAAATAGGGTCTTAGTACTGGTGAGTCTCAATCTGTTCTAGTGCTCCTTGCCTTTCTGAAATCTTTTTTTGACGGAGATTTGCCTGAAGGCAAATGGGCAAAGTCAAATATTCTGGCTGCAGGTGATGAATGAGTGGTTCAACTTTGAGAGAGTTGAGAGAAGATAATCGACCGACTTTCTTGAAGAGTAACCAAGTTGTTTGAAACTGAGTCTCCTCTTGAAGTTTCCCCACCAATATTTGATCAGACTCCTATTGCCGGTCTGGCTACTATTGAGAATGAGGACGAGGAGGATGTCACGACCCGAGCCTATACCCTAGATGTAAGTGGTACTCAAGGACTATTTATGATCCCCAAGCGAACCCTTGTCCTGGCTATATGACTTACACGACTCTAAACAATACGCGGAAGGTTAAAATAGATGAACATATAGAGATTCAAGAAAAGTCTTCAAATACTGTCTTGCAAATGCTTAACATAAGTCATAAGTTAAATAAACATCCTGTCAAAACAATGGAAGCATCTAATCATGTCTTTCTATGAAGCCTCTAACAATGTAAGATAGATGTTGGGACAAGACCCACGACACCTCCAATACAACTAAGCTGAATGAAAACTGAGTCTCTCTAAATAAATGAGGCCTTACCAAATACTGTCTGCGAGTGATAGTGATCTCAACAAAACACCTATTGATGATCGTGAGCACCTATATCTACATCACAATAAGATGCAAGTCGAATGACGTCAGTACATTGAATGTACTGGTAAGTGATAGGGCTAGAGTAAACAATTAGCTGACCTGAATAACTAAAAGCAACATAATTGGATCAATTCATGAATATGGAATGGAAATCATTTAAGCTTCTCCGTGGCTTGATAAACCAAGTGTGGCCCTATCAACTCAGCTTCACCAACGTCAAACCAACCAATAGGAGATCTACATCTTCGCCCATAAAGAGCCTTAAAAGGGGCCATTTGGATACTAGAGTGATAGTTATTATTGTATGTGAAACTATGAGAGGCAAGTGGTCATCCCAATTACCTTTGAAGTCTATGACACATTCCCTCAACATATCCTGTAGGGTCTGGATAGTGCGCTCTGCTTGATCATCAGTTCGAGGATGACAAGAGTACTTAGATTTACCTTCGAATCCAAACCTTTCTGGAAAGACTTCCAAAATTGAGCGGTGAATTGTGCACCTCTATCTGAAATGATAGACACAAGAACTCCATGAAGTCAGACTTACTCTTGAATATATAATATGGCATAATCTTCTACTAAATTTGTAGTCTTCACCGGTAAGAAATTGGCTGATTTAGTTATCCAATATACAATCACCCAAATCGAATTATGTTGCCTGCGAGATCGCGGCAAACCAGTAATGAAATCCATGTTAATCATCTTCCACTTCCATTCCGGAAGAGCTATATTCTGAGCCCAACCACCAGGCCTTTGGTGCTCTACCTTGACTTGATCGCAATTTGTGCACTTGGAAATGAAATCTGCAATACATCTCTTCATGCTACTCCACCAATAGACTTCTCTCAAGTCATAATACATCTTTATGGAGCCAAGATGGATTGAACATCTGGAACTATGAGCTTCTTCCATTATCCACTCTTGGAGTTCATCCAGCTTTGGTGCACACAATCTACCTTGGTATCTCAAAACACCATCTCCCCCTTGTTCAGAAGCCATCACTTTTTGCTTATGAACATTTACCTTTAGTTTAAGTAAAAGAGGGTCTTGGTCTGGTTTCTCCTTCATTTAAGACACTAGTGATGATTCAACCCCATTCATTACCACAACTCCACCTTCATTGGAATCTAGCAAACAGACTCCCAAACGTGCAAGTCTGTGCACTTCATTAGCCAAATCTTTCTTGTCTTCTTGAACATGGCAGTACTTCCCATATACAACCTTCTCAAAGCATCAACAACAACATTAGCCTTACCTGGGTGATAGAGGATACTCATATCGTAATCCTTGAGCAATTCTAACCACCTCCTTTGTATGAGATTAAGCTCTTTCTAATTGAAAACATACTGGAGACTCTTCTGGTCGGTGAAAACATCCTCATGAACACATTAGAGATAGTGACACCATATTTTTAAAGCAAATACTATCACTGCAAATTTGAGATCATGAGTTAGGTAATTCTTCTCATGAATCTTAAGCTATTTGGAGGCATAGACTATCACCTTACCATTTTCCATTAATACGCAATCAAGTCCAACTTTGGACGCATCACAAAAAACCAGTAAGTCTTTTGTATCCTTACCAACACTGGAGCAGTAGTTAGCCAAGTTTTCAATTCCTAAAAGTTTTTCTCACAAGCTTCAGACCATTGAAACATAGTTATTTTCTGAGTCAACTTAGTCAATGGGGACGAAATAGACGAAAACCCCTTGACGAACCTTCTGTAGTAATCAACCAACCCCAAGAAACTTCTTATATCAGTTGGAGATATGGGTCTGGGCTAGTTCTACATTGCTTCAATATTTTTAGTGTCAACCCGAATCCCTTCTCCAGGTACAATATGGCCTAAGAATGCTACAAATTCAAGCCAAAGCTCACACTTAGAAAATTTGGTTTACAATTCTCGATATTTGAGAGTTTGAAGGACTATTCTGAGATGACTAGCATGATCCTCCTCATTCTTCGAATAAATCAGTATGTCATCAATAAATACAATGAAAAACAAGTCAAGATATGGATTAAACACTCTGTTCATAAGGTCCATGAATGCTGTAGGAGAATTAGTCAAGCCAAAAGACATAACAAGAAACTCATAATGACCACAATGGGTCTTGAATGTTGTCTTTGGGATATCACTTTCTCTTACTCTCAGTTGATGATAGCCATATCTGAGGTCTATCTTAGAGAAGCAAGTGGCACCCTGAAGTTGATAAAAAAGATCACCAGTTCTTGGAAAAGGATACTTACTCTTTATAGTGACCTTGTTCAATTGGTGGTAGTCAATACACATCCTAAGAGAACCATCTTTCTTCCTACGAAATAAGACTGGAGTGCCCCAAGGTGAGACACTAGGTCTAATAAAACCTTTATCAAGGAGATCTTTCAATTGCTCTTTTAACTCAGCTGGAGTCATTCTATATGGCTGAATAGAGATGGGTTGAGTATTTGGAAGAATATCTATGCCGCAGTCTATTTCTCTCTCAAGAGGGACTCCGAGAAGATAATATGGAAAGACCTATGGAAACTCACTCACAATTGGAACTGACTGAATAACCAGTGTCTGAATACTAGAGTCATTAACTCGAACTAAGTGATAGATGTACCCCTTAGAGACTAACTGTCTAACCTTAACGTATGAAATAAAATGACCCTTAGGCACTGGTGAACTATCCTCCACTCTAAGCCGTCTCATTAGGAAACTAAAAATTGACTACTCGAGTTCTACAATAAACTGAGGCCTAACAAGCATGAAGCCAGTCCAAACCTAGAATAACATCAAAATCCACAATGTCTAGCTCGACTAAGTCAGCCATGGTATCCTTGTGATTGACAGAGATGGTACAATTACAATAAACTCTTTCTTCTAGAATAGACTCACCAATAGGTGTGGAAACACTAAAGGTATCAAGAAGTCGTTGGGGAAAAATATTGAACCTTATAGCTACATACGGAGTCACTAAAGATAGACTCGCACCTAGATCAAGTAATGCATATACATCAAAAGTAAAGACTTTGATCACATCCGTGACAATATCTGGTGAATTCTCCTGCTCTTGGCAACTGGTTATAGACTACTGACGGTTTGCTCCTCTGCTTGTCCCTAAAGTAGCTCCTCTGGGAGAAGCTTTGTATACCGGGGCTGCTGAAGAAGATTGGGATCTATTGCCCCCATTACAATTACCATGCATGTTCTTAGGGCATTCCCTAGAAAAGTTACCCGTCCTTCCACACTTGTAGAAAACATCAGTACCAACACGACCTTCTCCAGGATGGAACCTACTACACTTATCACATAGTGGGTTGGTAGTGAACCCTTGTGCTATACTGCCCTGCAACTGAGAACCTTGAATTTCGAAATTCTGAGAGTTATGGTTTCTATAATCATTTCTGTTCCTTGGTGCAGGAGTACTAGCTGACAATGGTGTGGGTCCACATGACCTCTGCTGAAAGGATGACCGGTTCATATTCCCAGCTGGTGCATTCCAAGTTGTGATGACTAATGCACAAATTGTTGAGTTGGCTACATACCAGCTCAAAGTATTGCTAGGATATGGTATAATCAGTGGAAAAAGAGCAAGGCAGTAGGGGCACCACCATTGAGTTGGGCTATGTTCGAGGATGTATTTCCTACACCCTGGACGTAACTGGCACTTAAGAACCATTTCTGATCCCCAAGTGAACCAATGACCTAGCTATATGACTCTAAACAATACTAGGAAGCTTAAAATAGATGAACATTTAGTCATTCAAGAAAAGTTTTCAAATATTGTCTTGCAAATAATTAACATAAGTCATAAGTTAAATAAACATCTTGAGAAAACAATGGAAACATCAAATAAACATCCAGAGAAGACGATGGAAGCATCTAATCCTTTCTAAGCCTCTAACAATATAAGATAGATATCCGGACAATACCCATGACACCTCCAATACTACTAAGCTGAATGAAAATGGACTCTCCCAAAAGCAAGGAGGCCTCACCAAATACTGTCTGCAAGTGAATAATAATCTCAAAGAAATGTCTGTTGATGATCCTTAGCACCTGTCTCTGCATCATAATAAGATATAAGATGCAGGTCAAATGACGTCAGTACATTGAAAATACTGGTAAGTGATAGGGCAAGAGTAAACAATTAATTGACCTGAATGACTGAAAGCAACATAATTGGATCAATACATAAATATGGAGTGAAAATCATTTAAGCTTTACAATAAGATCTGTAATGAAAGAAACATGAAAAATAATATACTTTACTTTGTGGGGAGTTTCTCTAAACGATAACCATTACTATGAGCAATACAACATTTTGCCATGTTGGAAGGGCCATCCGTTACCTTATTGGGGTATGTGATGATATTGTGACTGTGGATCCATCTAATAGGCCTTCTCTAAGGCAGTAACAAATTCCAAGAAGGGACTTTTTACTTTATTGAAGTACTTTTCAAAACATTAGACGTATTTGCATTCTTAAAACATGCACTCATGAACTTATCTTTCGAAGATCTTAGTATTTTATGAAATACAGCTTCTAAACTTTCCTCTTATGTTATGTTAATTTGGAATGTAAATGAAGACATGATATTAGGATAGGTAGGGTGTCTCCAGGATTGATGAAGTCTTTAAGAATTAATATCAATAAGAGAACGAAGACATGATTCAAAGGAACACATACGGGATGAAGAATGGAGAAGAAAAAGGCCAGGCAACCCTGGAGCATTAGTGGCGCGTCACGCCAGCCCCAAGAGTACAATGATTACTTTGGGGCGCAGTGCAGGCACAGGGCACCAGCCTTCCTTTCGCTTTGGTGGCGCATTGCCCTAGCCCGTACCCAGAAATCCGATGAATTTTCTTGTTCAATTTTGGGTCCTAACTCATCTAGAATTGATTGGTTTCTTCCAAAATCTCTTTGATTCATAAACCCAACAAAAATTCATTGAAATCTCACTCAAATTCTATCAAGAAAGACCTCTCATTCGCAAGACCCTCACCTCAAGATCTCAAAACTTCCATTGTTAAAGAATGGGGCTAAAACTCAAGAACTCTTCAAGAATCTTTACATAAACAATTTCATGGACAAAATAGTGAAACAATTACATGATTGGTGTGAGGATAAAAAAATTCATCATATTTAGAAACCTCACATTCCTTTAAAGAACGATTGTTCTTGGCAAAATCCTCAACCCTTGAATGAACTCTTGAAAACCCTGTTTTCTTCTTCTTGAAACTTCGCCCTAGAATTCTAAGTGTTTTTAGTAATGTAAACCATAACTTAGCATCTGATTAGACGCTTAACTTGGGTGAGGACAATGAAATCATCTTCTGTTAAAAAGTTACCTACTACTAAAACGCAAAAAGAAACAACAAAAGAGAATGAGAAGAATCCTCTCTTGAGCCAGTTAATGCATCATGTCCTGAGTTTAACAAAAGACTTGGTACAATAGAAAAGAAGATGAAGGTTGATAAGTTTTTGTCACAAGAAGAGAGGGTTAAGATCCTAATATCTCATAAAAAGTTAAGTGGAAGAGTGTTTGATACAGAAGTAAAGACCATATCGGGGATGGGAAGCCTGGTTGATGCAGTGGAAATCCAAAGTTGGACTCACTTGTTCACTAAACATGTACCAGTCCTGCATGAATCAGAATTGAGAGAATATGGCTACAGAATAAAATTATGTAAGGATGGGTGTCGTAATGCTTAGATTGGGGATATACAATTTCATGTCACTGAGAAAATTTTGGGAGAAATTCTGAGAGTGCCTCAATAGGGGATCAACACAGTTGGTGGACAGTTCCCTTCAAAAGACTTTGTGCTTCAGATCAGCAAACATCCAAATCAACATTGTGCTGGTATTCCTAAGAAATACCTCAAGAGTGAGTATGAACTCCTTTTCAAATTATTAAATAAAGTGTTGTTGCCCAGATTAGAAAAGAGAATAGGTTCTTGTGCTACAAACTTGTTCCTCTTGAGACCCTTCTGTCACGACCCAAAAATGAATCTGATGGCACTCGTCTTATCCTACCAAGACAAGTCAACCTACAACCCAATGTCGATAAAGTGCAGAAATAAAATAAAAATACCAGTTTAATAACAATTACTAATACGGATAACAAGTCAACTAAACTAAATCCCCAAAACTTGATTGTCACGTGCACAAACCTTTAATGTTAATAATACAATTGAAAGAAAATACGCAAATCTCAAATGATGTTGTCTCTCAAATAGAACAAAATCATAAATAGGAGTAAGAAGGTTCGCTGAGATTAAAAACAGCTACCTCACAAATATCCACAAGAAGCCTCGGATAAGAAGAGAGTAGAAAGTATCACGAAGATCCGAGTTCGTAACCTACAAAAATGTAGAAGCAAGGGGTGACTACCAAACCACACGGTACTCAACAAGTAAAATTCTAAACACAAGCTAAGGGAATAGAATACGGGTACTCCTTACACCCCAACCGAACCTCCACAACTACAACCTGCATAAAACCAGCCCAACTTAACAGTTCACAATTTACATAGCACACAACACAACAATAACACTCTAACAATTACATATCCTCAACAAGAAGCTCAATATTCGTCAATCACAATGTAACGACCCTCAAAATAAAGTAGGATAAAGTAGAGCCTCACATGGGTTTTATGCATTAATAACTTGTCAAAAAAATGAAGAATAGCCTTTTAAGTCAGTTTTAAAGAGTTTGGAAGTCAAACGTCAAGGGACGACCAAGACGTTCGGAAACTAGTCTTTTACGTGTTGGTGTGTTCTAGTGTGTTGTTCATGTTTTTATGTGTTGTTTGGAGTTAAAATTAGTGGAGGTGACCCTATTGTCTTAATAAACGTTTTTAGGGTCAAAACGTTCGGATACGACTCCCCGGGGGCCACCCTAAGGGTCCCCGAGGAGGACCCCAACCTTGGCCAAGCAAGCTGCCAAGGCAGCTTGAAGTTGTGCTTGGAGGGAGCATGTCCGCGTCGTGGACTAGCTCCACCAAGGGCCAAAAGTTTGGTCTGCATCGCGGACATGTAGCGGACTCTACTGTCCTGGATTTAATTTATAAAAACTTGTGGGAACACCTCCGCGTTGCGAACTTGTTTCCCGATGAAATTTGCGAAAATAGAACTCAAGTTTGACTTGTTTAAAAGGTCCAACTAAGTGAGGGGTAATTTGGGTACTG